>NW_028156123.1:0-81000 GCF_964263955.1 Coregonus lavaretus | reverse complement strand
TTAGAAGCCTCTTGTTTGACAGTGGAGAATATCATGGCAGTTCAAACGCCTGTCGTTTGACAGGGGAGAGGTTCAAGGCAATTTAGAAGCCTCTTGTTTGACAGGGGAGATGTTCAAGGCAGTTTAGTCGCCTCTCATTAGACAGGGAGAATTTCAAGACAGTTTTGACTACTCTCGTTTTGACAGGGGATATTTTCAATTCAGTTAAATTCCTCTTGTTTGACAGGGGATATTTTCAAGGCAGTTTAGATACCTCTCGTTTGACAGGGGAGATTTTCAAGGCAGTTTAGCAGCATCTTGTTTGAAAGGGGAGAGTGTCAAGGCAGTTTACAGTCCTCTTGTTTGACGGGGAAGATTTGCAAGGCAGTTTAGTTGCCTCTTGTTTGACAGGGGAGATTTCCAAGGCAGTTTAGATGCCTCTCGTTAGACAGGGGAATTTTCAAGGCAGTTTAAATGCATCTTGTTTGACGGGCAGATTTTCAAGGCCAATTAGATGCCTCTCTTTTGACAGGATCAATTTTCTAGGCAGTTAGACGCCTCTCGTTTGACAGGTGAGATTGTCAAGGCAGTTTAGAACGCCTCTCGTTTTACAGGGAGATTTTCAAGGCAGCTTAGACGCTTCTCGTTTGACAGGGGAGATGTTCAAGTCAGTTAAATGCATCTTGTTTGACAGGGAGCTTTTCAATGCAATTTAGACTATTCTCGTTTTGACATGGGAGATTTTCAAGGCAGTTTAGACCCCTCTCTTTGACCGGTGAGATTTCTAAGGCAGTTTAGATGCCTCTCGTTTAACAGGGGAGAGGTTCAAGGAAATTTAGACGCCTCTTGTTTGACAGGGGAGATTATCAAGGCAGTTTTGACTACTCTCGTTTTGACAGGAGAGATATTCAATTCATTTAAATTCTTCTTTTGACAAGATCGATTTCCAATTCAGTTAAATTCCTCTTGTTTAACAGGATCGATTTTCTAGGCAGTTAGATGCCTCTCGTTTGACAGGGGAGATTTTCAAGGCAGGTTAGACGCCTCTCGTTTGACAGGGGAGATTTTCAAGTCCGTTAGACGCGTCTCTTTTGACAGGGGAGATTTACAAGGCAGTTTAGACCCCTAACCTTTGATTGGGGAGATTTTCAAGGCTGTTTAGATACCTCTCGTTTGACGAGGAGATGTTCAAGGCAGTTTTGACTACTCTCGTTTGACGAGGAGATGTTCAAGGCAGTTTTGACTACTCTCGTTTAGACATGGGAGATTTTCAATTCAGTTAAATTCCTCTTGTTTGACAGGGGATATTTTCAAGGCAGTTTAGAAGCCTCTTGTTTGACAGTGGAGAATATCATGGCAGTTCAGACGCCTGTCGTTTGACAGGGGAGAGGTTCAAGGCAATTTAGAAGCCTCTTGTTTGACAGGGGAGATTATCAAGGCAGTTTTGACTACTCTCGTTTAGACATGGGAGATTTTCAATTCAGTTAAATTCCTCTTGTTTGACAGGGGATATTTTCAAGGCAGTTTAGAAGCCTCTTGTTTGACAGTGGAGAATATCATGGCAGTTCAGACGCCTGTCTTTGACAGGGGAGAGGTTCAAGGCAATTTAGAAGCCTCTTGTTTGACAGGGGAGATGTTCAAGGCAGTTTAGTCGCCTCTCATTAGACGGGGAGATTTTCAATGCAGTTTAGATTTCATCTCCTTTGACTGGGGAGATTTCGAAGGAAGATTCTTCTCGTTTGACAGGGGAGATTTCCAAGGCAGTTTAGATGCCTCTCGTTTGACAGGGGATATATTCAAGGCAGTTTAAATGCATCTCGTTTGACAGGGGAGATTGCCAAGGCAGTTTAGATGCCTCTCGTTTGACATTGGATATATTCAAGGCAGTTTAAATTTATCTTGTTTGACAGGGGATATGTTCTATGAAGTTTAGACCCCTCTAGTTTGACATGGAAGATTTTCAAGGCAGTTAAGATGTCTCTCACCTTTAAATGCCAGTTGTTTCTCGTTGGTTTGGTCAGGGTGTGAATTTCTATGTGTAATCTTTGTGGTGTATTTCTATGTTGGCCGGGTGTGGTTCCCAATCAGAGGCAGCTGTCGATCGTCGTCTCTGATTGGGGATCATACTTAGGTAGCCATTTTGCCTACCTATGTTGTGGGATCTTGGCTCTTGTTTGTGTGTAGCCATTGTGAGCGTCACGTTACGTTGCTTTTGTTGTTTTGTCGTGTGATAACTTAGTGTATAAACATGTATGCATTCCACGCTGCACCTTGACCATTCCTGTACTTAACGAACGTGACATCATGGCAATTTAGACACCTCTTGTTTGACAGGGGAGATTTTCAAGGCAGTTTAAATACCTCTTGTTTGACAGGGGAGATTTCAAGACAGTTTAGATGCCTCTTATTTCACAGGGGACATTTTCAAGGCAGTTTTGACTACTCTCGTTTTGACAGGGGAGATGTTCAAGGCAGTTTAGTCGCCTCTCGTTAGATGGGGAGATTTTCAAGACAGTTTTGACTACTCTCGTTTTGACAGGGGAGATTTTCAATTCAGTTAAATTCCTCTTGTTTGACAGGGGATATTTTCAAGGCAGTTTAGATACCTCTCGTTTGATAGGATACATTTTCTAGGCAGTTAGACGCCTCTCGTTTGACAGGTGAGATTGTCAAGGCAGTTTAGAACGCCTCTCGTTTGACAGGGAGATTTTCAAGGCAGCTTAGACGCTTCTCGTTTGACAGGGGAGATGTTCAAGTCAGTTAAATGCATCTTGTTTGACAGGGAGCTTTTCAATGCAATTTAGACTATTCTCGTTTTGACATGAGAGATTTTCATGGCAGCTTAGACACCTCTCATTTAACAGGGGAGAGGTTCAAAGCAATTTAGAAGGCACTTGTTTGTCATGGGAGATTTTCAAGGCAGTTTAGACGCCTCATTTGACAGGGGAGTTATTCAAGGCAGTTTAGATGCCTCTCGTTTAACAGGGGAGAGGTTCAAGGAAATGTAGACGCCTCTTGTTTGACAGGGGAGATTATCAAGGCAGTTTTGTCTACTCTCGTTTTGACAGAAGAGATTTTCAATTCAGTTAAATTCCTCTTGTTTGACAAGATCGATTTTCAATTCAGTTAAATTCCTCTTGTTTAACAGGATCGATTTTCTAGGCAGTTAGACGCCTCTCGTTTGACAGGGGAGATTTTCAAGGCAGGTTAGAAGCCTCTCGTTTGACAGGGCGATTTTCAAGGCAGTTTAGACGCCTCTTGTGTGAAAGGGAGATTTTCAAGGCAGTTAAGATGTATATTGTTTAACAGGGGAGAGGTTCAAGGCATTTTAGACAGGGAGCTTTTCAAGGCAGTTTAGATGTCTCTCGTTTGACATGGGAGAGGTTCAAGGCAATTTAGAAGCCTCTTGTTTGACAGGGGAGATTTTCTAGGCAGTTTTGACTACTCTCGTTTAGACACGGTATATTTTCAATTCAGTTAAATTCCTCTCGTTTGACAGGGAGATTTTCAAGGCAGTTTAGACGCCTCTTGTGTGAAAGGGAGATTTTCAAGGCAGTTAAGATGTATATTGTTTAACAGGGGAGAGGTTCAAGGCAATTTAGACAGGGAGCTTTTCAAGGCAGTTTAGATGTCTCTCGTTTGACATGGGAGAGGTTCAAGGCAATTTAGAAGCCTCTTGTTTGACAGGGGAGATTTTCTAGGCAGTTTTGACTGCTCTCGTTTAGACACGGGATATTTTCAATTCAGTTAAATTCCTCTCCTTTGATTGGGGAGATTTTCAAGGCAGTTTAGTCGCCTCTCGTTTGACGGGGAGCTTTTCAAGTCAATTTAGAAGCCTCTTGTTTGACAGTGGAGAATATCATGGCAGTTCAGACGCCTGTCGTTTGACAGGGGGGATTTTCAAGGCAATTTAGACGCCTCTTGTTTGACATGGGAGATTTTAAAGGCAGTTTAGATGCCTCTTATTTCACAGGGGTCATTTTCAAAGCAGTTTCGACTACTCTCGTTTTGACAGGGGAGATTTTCAATTCATTTAAATTCCTCTTGTTTGACAGGGGAGATTTTCAAAGGAGTTTAGACGCCTCTTGTTTGACAGGGGAGATTTTCAAGGCAGTTAAGATGTATCTTGTTTAACAGGGGAGAGGTTCAAGGCAATTTAGACAGGGAGCTTTTCAAGGTAATTTAGAAGCCTCTTGTTTGACAGTGGATAATATCATGGCAGTTCAGACACCTGTCGTTTGACAGGGGAGATTTTCAAGGCAGTTTAAATGCATTTTTTTTGACAGGGAAGATTTTCAATGAAGTTTAGACCCCTCTAGTTTGACATGGAAGATTTTCAAGGCAGTTAAGATGTCTCTCGTTTGACATGGGAGCGGTTCAAGTTTCACGCCCTGACCTTTAAATGCCTGTTGTTTCTCGTTGGTTTGGTCAGGGTGTGAATTTCTATGTGTAATCTATGTGGTGTATTTCTATGTTGGCCGGGTGTGGTTCCCAATCAGAGGCAGCTGTCGATCGTCGTCTCTGATTGGGGATCATACTTAGGTAGCCATTTTGCCTACCTATGTTGTGGGATCATGACTCTTGTTTGTGTGTAGCGTCACGTTACGTTGCTTTTGTTGTTTTGTCGTGTGATAACTTAGTGAATAAACATGTATGCATTCCACGCTGCACCTTGACCATTCCTGTACTCAACGAACGTGACATCAAGGCAATTTAGACACCTCTTGTTTGACAGGGGAGATTTTCAAGGCAGTTTAGACCCCTCTCCTTTAATTGGAGAGATTTTCAAGGAAATGTAGATGCCTCTCGTTTGACGGGGAGCTTTTCAAGGCAAATTAGAAGCCTCTTGTTTGACAGTGGAGAATATCATGGCAGTTCAGACGCCTGTTGTTTGACTGGGGAGATTTCGAAGGAAGATTCTATTCGTTTGACAGGGGAGATTTCCAAGGCAGTTAAGATGCCTCTTCTTTGACAGGGGAGATTTTCAAGGCCGTTTTGACTCCTCATTTGACAGGGGAGATATTCAACGCAGTTTAGACCCGTCTACTTTGACTGGGGAGATTTCCAAGGCAGATTCTTCTCGTTTGACAGGGGAGATTTCCAAGGCAGTTTAAATGCATCTTGTTTGACAGGGGAGATTTTCAATGAAGTTTAGACCCCTCTACTTTGACATGGAAGATTTTCAAGGCAGTTAAGATGTCTCTCGTTTGACTTGGGAGCGGTTAAAGGCAGTTTAGACCCATCTCGTTTGACATGGGAGAGGTTCAAGGCAATTTAGATGCCTCTTGTTTGACAGGGGAGATTTCAAAACAGTTTAGTTTCCTCTTGTTTGACAGGGGACATTTTCAAGGCAGTTTTGACTACTCTCGTTTTGACAAGGGACATTTTCAATTCATTTAAATTCCTCTTGTTTGACAGGGGAGATTTTCAAGGCAGTTCAGACACCTCTTGTTTGACATGTAAGGTTTTCAAAGGAGTTTAGATGCCTCTTGTTTGACAGGGGATATTTTCAAGGCAGTTTAGATGCCTCTTGTTTGACAGGGGAGATTTTCAAGGTAATTTAGAAGCCTCTTGTTTGACAGTGGATAATATCATGGCAGTTCAGACACCTGTCGTTTGACAGGGGAGATTTTCAAGGCAGTTTAAATGCATTTTTTTTGACAGGGAAGATTTTCAATGAAGTTTAGACCCCTCTAGTTTGACATGGAAGATTTTCAAGGCAGTTAAGATGTCTCTCGTTTGACTTGGGAGCGGTTAAAGGCAGTTTAGACCCATCTCGTTTGACATGGGAGAGGTTCAAGGCAATTTAGATGCCTCTTGTTTGACAGGGGAGATTTCAAAACAGTTTAGTTTCCTTTTGTTTGACAGGGGACATTTTCAAGGCAGTTTTGACTACTCTCGTTTTGACAAGGGACATTTTCAATTCATTTAAATTCCTCTTGTTTTACAGGGGAGATTTTCAAGGCAGTTCAGACACCTCTTGTTTGACATGTAAGGTTTTCAAAGGAGTTTAGATGCCTCTTGTTTGACAGGGGATATTTTCAAGGCAGTTTAGATGCCTCTTGTTTGACAGGGGAGATTTTCAAGGCAGTTTTGATGCCTTTTTTTTTTGACAGGGGAGATTTTCAAGGCAGTAAATAACGGCTCTCGTTTGAGGGACAGACAGACAGACACAGACTTTGTGTGTACGCATATCCACAGGCAGTGAGAAAGCAGGCTTTCACTCATTCACTCACTCACTCACACTCTCTCTCTCATACACACCACTTCTTTCACTGTCTGTTCTTCGTGCCCTGTTCTGTTCCTGCTGACTGCAAGATTTAACACACAGGGATTACATTTCTGGGGAATATCATTATACCAAGACATTCCTCTGACCTTGATAGAATATGCCACGCTTCTCATCTCCTCTTCAAAGTGGAAGAACAGAAGAATAAAGAACCAACACGTATCCTAATCCATGCTGAAGTCAGCGTTATCACGAAACAAAACAACAAAAGATAAGTTTCCTGATAAACATTATTCCCTTTCCTTTTTCCCCACTCTCTCCCTCTCTCTCTTTCTCACTCCCCCCTTTCTCTCTCTGCCCCTCTCTCACTCCCCCTCTCTCTCCCTCTCTCTCTTTCTCACTCGCCCTCCCTCTCTCTCACTCTCCCTCTCTCTCCCTCTCTCTCTTTCTCACTCCCCCTTCTCTCTCTCTCTCTCTCTTTCCCTCTCTCTCACTCTCTCCCCGTCTCTCTCCCTCTCTCTCACTGCCCAACCTCTCTCCCTCTCTCTCACTCCCCCTCTCTCATCTCAAAATGGTGTACTTTTGCTGAAAAAGGTGCTGTCAACAATGTCTCAAAGAGTGCTGCACATTTCACAAAGTCTCTAAAAGTAACCCTAGCCTCAATGTACATTTTCAGAATGAATATCCGCTTCCCTTAGGAATAGAAAATATCATTTATTGTGTTGTTTGTCATAGGCATCAGCAAGATCCACCTCATAGTGTCTTGTTAAGTTTTTATAAACAGTAGTTATCATGCCATCGCTCAACAGCGCTGTCCCAGTTGTCTGTGAGCGGCTATCACTCACCATGCCATTTGCATGTAAACAATCCATGTGAAAAATACCTCTGTCCTTCTAGTTTGGAAGGGATCCCGTGCGCACTAACAACTGTCACACCCTAATGATTGAGCAATGGCTGACTGAAGCTCTCCTTTGTAAATGTGTTGCCACTTTGTCTACGTTTCACCGCTAATTAATTCCCATTTCTAAATGATATTACGAGGGTTTCTCAGCACTGGTAAACCATCTATATTTATTTTGTATTACCCCGCAGTCTTTCCCTAATCATTCATTACCTCAAAGTGCTTTATGCATTTACTCTAGTCTTGAACGACCGCCAGTGAGGATATAGAAATAGGTAAAGTGACACAGGAAAGAAGAGAGAGAGAGTGAAAAGGGTAGGGGTGGTAGAAACTGTATATGAATGCATTTCTGTGTAGGCTAGCTACGGTGAACGGTGCCAAGCGTGTTCATTATTTATCTGCGCTAACGGACCAGTTCTAATGTAGCGATGCGATGAGTAATCGGGCCTCTGGGGCTCTCCCCCCTCCCTTCCTCCCACTCCCCACTTCCCACTCCCCGCACCCCTCTCTCTGCTCCCCTCCTCCCTCTTCCCTCTCTCCGCTCCCCTCCTTCCTCTCCCTCTCTCCTCTCTCCTCTCCCAGATGAAGAGTGAGTGCCAGCCAGGGTGCCATTCAGAGTGAACCAGCGTTCTCTTTCTACTAATATCAATCATTGACTGCATTACTAATGGCAATTTCCCCTTTTCCTTTACTCAGTCTTTCCCTCTCTCTCTTGTTCTGTCTCACCCTCTATGTTTTCTCTGTTTTCTCTCTCTCTCTTGCTCTCTCTCACCTTTTCTCTCTTCTTCTAGATGCAAGTTCCCATGCCCTCAACACCTTCCATTTATACACAAACACACTAAATGATGTATTCAACATGTGTGTCTGGTTTGGAGACTGAATCTAATGGCTATTTTCAAATTGTGGTCATTATTTTTTTGTGTGTAAGCATACATAGAGTAGCATGCAGCTGTGGAGACACAGTTTGGGATGATGAATATCAACGTTTACCAGACTACTCAGTGGCTTTCAGATGTTTATCATCATTTTGTATGTTTTAATCTTCATGCGTTGATGCTCTAGAGCAGGGTTCTTCAATTCCGGTCCTGGAGGGCCGAAACACCTCTGTTTTTCATCCTCTCCTTCTAATCAGGGGCTAATTCAGACCTGGGACACAAGGTGAGGGCAATTAACTACCAGGTAGAAAAAAAAAACAGAAGTGTTTCGGCCCTCCAGGACCGGAATTGAAGAACCCTGCTCTAGAGGATACTAACATCAGGACAATTGATCAGAAGTGGGAAAATACATGTTCGACTGGAAATAATGAATGCATTTTTAAGATTTGTTCTATTGCTGTATCTTACCAGTAGCCTATGGTAGGTAGGTCAAACGCAAACAGGTCAGTACAACAGTTACACAGTACCAGAGGGAAATATCATAGTAAACACTATAGTCTGTTACTATGTCCTTCCACTCTCTCTTTCCTCTCCCCCTCCTACCCTGTCTTCCATTATCACACGCACAGCTCCACCCATTCCATACACAAACACACACACACACACGCACACAACCACATTTATCTCCCTGCTCTCTCCGTGGCCCTGTGTGATGATAGCATGTTCCACATCCTAAAGCACATTTATCTTCTGATCCACTGAATCATGGCTACTCACTCCCAGTCTCTTCTGGCCCACTGAATCATGGCACCTCACTCCCAGTCTCTCCTCCAGACTGTTGAAGGGTTCTCAGCTCCAGCCTCTCCTCCAGACTGTTGAAGGGTTCTCAGCTCCAGTCTCTCCTCCAGACTGTTGAAGGGTTCTCAGCTCCAGTCTCTCCTCCAGACTGTTGAAGGGTTCTCAGCTCCAGTCTCTCCTCCAGACTGTTGAAGGGTTATCAGCTCCAGTCTCTCCTCCAGACTGTTGAAGGGTTATCAGCTCCAGTCTCTCCTCCAGACTGTTGAAGGGTTCTCAGCTCCAGTCTCTCCTCCAGACTGTTGAAGGGTTCTCAGCTCCAGTCTCTCCTCCAGACTGTTGAAGGGTTCTCAGCTCCAGTCTCTCCTCCAGACTGTTGAAGGGTTCTCAGCTCCAGTCTCTCCTCCAGACTGTTGAAGGGTTCTCAGCTCCAGTCTCTCCTCCAGACTGTTGAAGGGTTCTCAGCTCCAGCCTCTCCTCCAGACTGTTGAAGGGTTCTCAGCTCCAGTCTCTCCTCCAGACTGTTGAAGGGTTCTCAGCTCCAGTCTCTCCTCCAGACTGTTGAAGGGTTCTCAGCTCCAGTCTCTCCTCCAGACTGTTGAAGGGTTATCAGCTCCAGTCTCTCCTCCAGACTGTTGAAGGGTTCTCAGCTCCAGTCTCTCCTCCAGACTGTTGAAGGGTTCTCAGCTCCAGTCTCTCCTCCAGACTGTTGAAGGGTTCTCAGCTCCAGCCTCTCCTCCAGACTGTTGAAGGGTTCTCAGCTCCAGTCTCTCCTCCAGACTGTTGAAGGGTTCTCAGCTCCAGTCTCTCCTCCAGACTGTTGAAGGGTTCTCAGCTCCAGTCTCTCCTCCAGACTGTTGAAGGGTTATCAGCTCCAGTCTCTCCTCCAGACTGTTGAAGGGTTCTCAGCTCCAGTCTCTCCTCCAGACTGTTGAAGGGTTCTCAGCTCCAGTCTCTCCTCCAGACTGTTGAAGGGTTCTCAGCTCTAGTCTCTCCCAAGGCCCTCCAGCTCAGGGAGGTCTTGAATTGTATATCCCCTATGGACACACACTCTTTATTGGCTAAGCCCCCCCCCCCCCCCCCCCCCACTGACATTTAATAACCCCTACCCCTCATTCCCCAATCCCCTTTTAGTTAATTCAGAGTGCTTGCCAGCTGCCACATTAGAGACAGACAGTTTTCTACTAATAGCTGTTAGCAGCATATGCCTTGAACTTTGCATTAGAGAGAGAAGGGGGCTTTTCATGCAAAAGGAGTCAAATGATCCATAACATATTGTTCTGTCATTTGAAAACAGGGCATTATGAGAAAGGGAGTGGTTGTGCCTTCCCCCAGGCCCTGTGTAGCATTACAATCCTCTCGGCTTAAAGTGGTCCTATGGACAGATACTCCAATCTCCGCTGTGGAGCTTTGCAGCTCCTTCAGGGTTATCTTTGGTCTCTTTGCTGCCTCTCTGATTAATGCCCTCCTTGCCTGGTCCGTGAGTTTTGGTGGGCGTCCCTCTCTTGGCAGGTTTGTTGTGATGCAATATTCTTTACATTTTTTAATAATGGATTTCATGGTTTTCCATGGGATGTTAAAAGTTTTGGATATTATTTTATAACCCAACCCTGATCTGTACTTCTCCACAACTTTGTCCCTGACCTGTTTGGAGAGCTCCTTGGTCTTCATGGTGCCGCTTGCTTGGTGGTGCCCCTTGCTTAGTGGTGTTGCAGACTCTGGGGCCTTTCAGAACAGGTGTATATATACTGAGATCATGTGACAGATCATGTGATACTTAGATTGCACACAGGTGGACTTTATTTAACTAATTATGTGACTTCTAAAGGTAATTGGTTGATCTTATTTAGGGGATTCATAGCAAAGGGTGTGAATACATATGCACGCACCACTTTTCAGTTGTTGTTTTTTGAAACAATTCATTATTTTCATTTCACTCACTAATTTGGACTATTTTGTGTATGTCCATTACATGAAATCCAAATAAAAATCCATTTAAATTACAGGTTGTAATGCAACAAAATAGGAAAAACAGCAAGGGGGGTGAATACAACAGCATAATCCCAGAAACCCTAGACCCACTCCAATTTGCATACCGCCCCAACAGATCCACAGATGATGCAATCTCTATCGCACTCCACACTGCCCTTTCCCACCTGGACAAGAGGAACACCTACGTGAGAATGCTATTCATTGACTACAGCTCAGCATTCAACACCATAGTGCCCTCTAAGCTCATCACTAAGCTAAGGATCCTGGGACTAAACACCTCCCTCTGCAACTGGATCCTGGACTTCCTGACGGGCCGCCCCCAGGTGGTAAGGGTAGGTAACAACACATCTGCCACACTGATCCTCAACACGGGGGCCCCTCAGGGGTGCGTGCTCAGTCCCCTCCTGTACTCTCTGTTCACCCATGACTGCATGGCCAGGCACGACTCCAACACCATCATTAAGTTTGCCGACGACACAACAGTGGAAGGCCTGATCACCGACAACGATGAGACAGCCTATAGGGAGGAGGTCAGAGATCTGGCCGTGTGGTGCCAGGACAACAACCTCTCCCTCAACGTGACCAAGACAAAGGAGATGATTGTCGACTACAGGAAAAAAAAGAGGACTGAGCACGCCCCCATTCTCATCGACGGGGCTGTAGTGGAACAGGTTGAGAGTTTCAAGTTCCTTGGTGTCCACATCACCAACGAACTATCATGGTCCAAACACACCAAGACAGTCGTGAAGAGGGCACGACAAAGCCTATTCCCCCTCAGGAGACTAAAAAGATTTGGCATGGGTCCTCAGATCCTCAAAAAATTCTACAGCTGCACCATCGAGAGCATCCTGACTGGTTGCATCACCGCCTGGTATGGCAACTGCTTGGCCTCTGACCGCAAGGCACTACAGAGGGTAGTGCGTACGGCCCAGTACATCACTGGGGCAAAGCTCCCTGCCATCCAGGACCTCTATACCAGGCGGTGTCAGAGGAAGGCCCTCAAAATTGTCAAAGACTCCAGCCACCCTAGTCATAGACTGTTCTCTCTGCTACCGCACGGCAAGCGGTACCGGAGTGCCAAGTCTAGGTCCAAAAGACTTCTCAACAGCTTCTACCCCCAAGCCATAAGACTCCTGAACAGCTAATCATGGCTACCCGGACTATTTGCACTGCCCCCCCACCCCATCCTTTTTACGCTGCTGCTACTCTGTTAAGTATTTATGCATAGTCACTTTAACTCTACCCACATGTACATATTACCTCAACTACCTCAACTAGCCGGTGCCCCCGCACATTGACTCTGCAACGGTACCCCCCTGTATATATAGCCTCCCTACTGTCACTTTATTTTACTGTATATATAGCCTCCCTACTGTCACTTTATTTTACTTCTGCTCTTTTTTTCTCAACACTTTTTTGTTGTTGTTGTTTTATTCTTACTTTTTTTGTTTAAAATAAATGCACTGTTGGTTAAGGGCTGTAAGTAAGCATTTCACTGCAATGTCTGCACCTGTTGTATTCGGCGCATGTGACCAATAAAATTTGATTTTATTTGATTTTATTTACTTTTGCATGGCACTGTATGTGAATCAATGGAACAATGAATGACTGAATGAATGAATGAATGAATGAATGAATGAATGAATGAATGAATGAATGAAGCTGTGCTATCACAGATACAGTGCATTCAGAAAGTATTTATACCCCTTGACCTTTTCCACATTTTGTTACGTTACAGCCTTATTCTAAAATGGATTAAATTAGGGTCTGAATATTTATGTGATATTTCATTTTTTCCCTTATTTTTTTTATACATTTGCTAAAATTTCTAAAAACTTGTTTATTGGGTGCACAGTGCATTATTGGGTATTGTGTGTAGATTGATGGGGGGGGGGGGGGGGGGAGTTAAGAGGTCTGAATACTTTCCAAATGCACTGTGTGCAACAGCCGTAAGTGGGTGTCAGTAAGAGAGACTTCCCTCTTTATTTAACTTGGCTTTGAGTGACACTATCTTAATAAAGAAGAGGCCTCCATAGGTAAATGTTTCACGTATTCACGAGTACAGTGCAATGCCCGTCGGTTCAACAAACTTTGCCAACGCTATTCATAGTTGATGAAGACTATATTGTTGGGTTTGTCAATGTTAAGTTTTAATGGAATTGAGCAACTCGTGCAGCTCTACTGGTCAGCAGACAATTATGTGTGACAGAGGACATCCAGAAATACCTCCAGAAAGCATTCTTACAATTCCCGATCCCCCACCTTGTATAAAAGAGTTTAAACAGTTAAAGCTGTTGCTTTGAAGTACACAGAGTATTTTTTTTATTTTTTTTATCTTCCATGGATTACATGAGAGAAAGTTAAAAAGCAACTTCAAAACAAATGAGGATTGATAGATTCCTTTGTGGTTCCTCCCCTTCTCTCTGCCTCTACTGGATACACCATCCTTGGCAGGCTGTTTCCAATCATTTGCGATGAGGCGGCTGAATATTTAGGGAGGCATCGTATGGCGCTGATCAATGCAGAAGCAGAGGAAGAAGAAGAAGGAGAAGAAGAAGGAGAAGAAGGAGAAGAGCCCCTCATTTCTAGTTGTTCTGTAAATTAGACCTTCCATCAGCACTTTAGCGTTTTATGTCACATCTTGGATACATTTTAGGAGGGGAAATAACATGCACTCGCAGCACCCATTGAAGTTTCCACCTACACACTCGACGGCTAGACGATATGAGAAAAGAGCAAACTCCTTAGGAGAGGAGAGAAAAAATACACAAAGAGGGGAAAGTGTTTCGGTGGGTTGTTAATGAGATGCAGGTAATATATTTATTTATCTACAGTATCTACAGTTGAAGTCGGAAGTTTAAATGCACCTTAGCCAAATATATTTAAACTCAGTTTTTCACAATTCCTGACATTTAATCCTAGTACAAATTCCCTGTCTTATGTCAGTTAGGATCACCACTTTATTTTAAGAATATGAAATGTCAGAATAATAGTAGAGAGAATGATAGCTTTCAGCATTTATTTATTTCATCACATTCCCAGTGGGTCAGAAGTTTACATACACTCAATTAGTATTTGGTAGCATTCCCTTTAAATTGTTTAACTTGGGTCAAACATTCCAGGTAGCCTTCAACAAGCTTCCCACAATAAGTTGGGTGAATTTTGGCCCATTCCTCCAGACAGAGCTGGTGTAACTGAGTCAGGTTTGTAGGCCTCCTTGCTCACGCACACTTTTTCAGTTCTGTCCACAAGTTTTCTACAGGATTGAGGTCAGGGCTTTGTGATGGCCACTCAAATACCTTGACTTTGTTTTCCTTAAGCCATTACGCCACAACTTTGGAAGTATGCTTGGGGTCATTGTACATTTGGAAGACCCATTGGTGACCAAGCTTTAACTTCCTGACTGATGTCTTGAGATGTTGCTTCAATATAGCTACATCATTTTCCTTCTTCATAATGCCATCTATTTTGTGAAGTGCACCAGTCCCTCCTGCAGCAAAGCACCCCCACAGCATGACGCTGCCACCCCTGTGCTCCACAGTTGGGATGGTGTTATTTGGCTTGCAAGCCTTCCCCTTTTTCCTCCAAACATAACGATGGTCAAAATGGCCAAACAGTTATATTTTTGTTTCATCAGACCAGAGGACATTTCTCCAAAAAGTACCATCTTTGTCACCATGTGCAGTTGCAAAACGTAGTCTGGCTTTTTTATGGCGGTTTTGGAGCAGTGGCTTCTTCCTTGCTGAGCAGCCTTTCAGGTTATGTCGATATAGGACTCGTTTTACTGTGGATATAGATACTTTTGTACGTGTTTCCTCCAGCATCTTCACTTTTCAGGTAAGCCAGTTGGGAACAAGTTCTCATTTACAACTGCGACCTGGCCAGATAAAGCAAAGCAGTGCGATAAAAACAACAACACAGAGTTACATATGGGGTAAACAAAACATAAAGTAAAAAATACAACAGAAAATATATATACAGTGTTTGCAAATGTAGAAATTATGGAGGTAAGGCAATAAATAGGCCATAGTGCAAAATAGTTACAATTTCGTATTAACACTGGAATGATAGATGTGCAAAAGATGATGTGCAAATAGAGATACTGGGGTGAAAATTTGTAAAATAAAAAACTATATGGGGATGAGGTAGTTGGATGGGCTAATTACAGATGGGCTGTGTACAGGTGCAGTGATCGGTAAGCTGCTCTGACAACTGATGCTTAAAGTTAGTGAGGGAGATAAGAGTCTCCAGCTTCAGAGATTTTTGCAGTTCGTTCCAGTCATTGGCAGCAGAGAACTGGAAGGAATGGCGGCCAAAGGAGGTGTTGGCTTTGTGGATGACCAGTGAGATATACCTGCTGGAGCATAGACTATGGGTGGGTGTTGCTATGATGACCAGTGAGCTAAGATAAGACAGGGATTGGCCTAGCAGTGATTTATAGATGACCTGGAGCCAGTGGGTTTGGCGACGAATATGTAGTGAGGGCCAGCCATCAAGAGCGTACAGGTCACAATGGTGGGTAGTATATGGGGCTTTGGTGACAAAATGGATGGCACTGTGATAGACCACATCCAATTAGCTGAGTAGAGTGTTGGAGGCTATTTTGTAAAGTCAAGGATCGGTAGGATAGTCAGTTTTACGAGGCAGCATTATGTTTGGCAGCATGAGTGAAGGAGGCTTTGTTGCGAAATAGGAAGCCGATTCTAGATCTAACTTTTGATTGGAGATGCTTAATGTGAATCTGGAAGGAGAGTTTACAGTCTAACCAGACACAAGGTCCTTTGTGGTTGTTCTGGGATTGATTTGCACTTTTAGCACCAAATTACGTTAATCTCTAGGAGACAGAACACGTCTCCTTCCTGAGCGGTATGACGGCTGCGTGGTCCCATGGTGTTTATACTAGCATACTATTGTTTGTACAGATGAATGTGGTACCTTCAGGCATTTAGAAATTGCTCCCAAGGATGAACCAGACTTGTGGAGGTCAAAATAACAAATTCTGAGGTCTTGGCTGATTCTTTTGATATTCCCATGATGTCAAGCAAAGAGGCACTGAGTTTGAAGGTAGGCCTTGAAATACATCCACAGGTACACCTCCAATTGACTCAAATGATGTCAATTATTCTATCAGAAGCTTCTAAAGCCATGACATCATTTTCTGGAATTTTCCAAGTTGTTTAAAGGCACAGTGAACTTAGTGTATGTAAACTTCTGACCCCACTGGAATTGTAATACAGTGAATTATAAGTGAAATAATCTGTCTGTAAACAATTGTTGGAAAAATGACTTGTGTCATGCACAAAGTAGATGTCCTAACCGACTTGCCAAAACGATGGTTTGTTAACAAGACATTTGTGTAGTGGTTGAAAAACGAGTTTTAATGACTCCAACCTCAGTGTATGTAAACTTCCGACTTCAACTGTATTTAGGCGGGTGGAGTGTAGTCAGAGTGGGTTTCTGGGCTTTTAAAGGCCCAGTGCAATCAAAAACTAGATCTTCCTGTGTTTTATATGTGTCACGCCCTGACTTATGGGACTCTTGTATGTTGAGTCAGGGTGTGGAGATCTATGTTATTATTTCTATGTTCACGTTCTAGTTATTGTGTTTCTATGTTTGGCCGGGTGTGATTCCCAATCAGAGGCAGCTGTCGCTCGTTGTCTCTGATTGGGGATCATACTTAAGTAGCCTGTTGGCACTCATTAGTTGTGGGATCTTGTTCCGTGTAGAGGCTTGTGTCGTGTTTAGCCTGAGGACCGCACCTCACGTTGTTTTGGTTCGTGTGTTTATCTTTATAATAAACTCATCCAGAATCCCGCAGCCCGTCTGGTGTTCAACCTTCCCAAGTTCTTTTACGTCACCCCGCTCCTCCGCACACTCCACTGGCTTCCAGTTGAAGCTCGCATCTGCTACAAGACCATGGTGCTTGCCTACGGAGCTGTGAGGGGAACGGCACCTCCGTACCTTCAGGCTCTGATCAGTCCCTACACCCAAACGAGGGCATTGCGTTCATCCACCTCTGGCCTGCTGGCTCCCCTACCTCTGCGGAAGCATAGTTCCCGCTCAGCCCAGTCAAAACTGTTCGCTGCTCTGGCACCCCAATGGTGGAACAAGCTCCCTCGCGACGCCAGGACAGCGGAGTCACTCACCACCTTCTTGAGACATTTGAAACCCCACCTCTTTAAGGAATACCTGGGATAGGATAAAATAATCCTTCTACCCCCCCCTTACCCCAACCCAAACCCCAACCCCCAAAAAATAAATAAACATTGTAAAGTGGTGATCCCACTGGCTATAAGGTGAATGCACCTATTTGTAAGTCACTCTGGATAAGAGCGTCTGCTAAATGACGTAAATGTAAATGTAAATAATAAACATGTATGCATTTCACGCTGCGCCTTGGTCTGACCCGTCCTTCAACGAACGTGACAATATGCTGTATATTTCCACACTATGAGGTTGGAATAATATTGTGAAATTGTGAAAATAATGATAATGCCCTTTTAGTGTAAGAGCTGTTTGAAAAGACCGCCTGAAAGTTCTGCCTGTTTTGGTAGGATGGAGTTTTGTCCTACATGGTGACATCACCAGGCAGTAAATTAGTTAATAGACCAATAAGAAAGCGTTTTCCAAACCTCTCTGCCAATAATAGCTAGTTCTCAGTTTCCCCCTCCTTCCCATTCCCAGACACTCCTAGCAAAAGTTTTGCTTGAGAAATTGCTATTTGAAAATAAGCTATTTTTGGCCATTTTAATTGAAAAACAATCACAGTAAGGTACTTAATTGTTCCCTAGAAATGATTTGATATCGATATAAAAATGGCTGCTGTCACGATCGTCGGGGACAGAGGACCAATGCGCAGCGTTGAATGCAAACATATTTATTAACTCTGAAGGATAACACGAACAAAAATGATAACGTGACAGTCAACGGTCTAACACAAACCAACTAGAACAAGATCCCACAACTAATGTGGGAAAACAGCCTCTATAAGTATGGCTCCCAATCAGAGACAACCATCAACAGCTGACACTCGTTGCCTCTGATTGGGAACCACTCTGGCCAACACAGAAATACAATACATAGAATCCCGACATAGAAACACAACACATAGATCTACACACCCTGGCTCAACATAACAGTGTCCCCAGAGCCAGGGCGTGACAGTACCCCCTCCCTAAAGGCGCGGACTCCGACCGCGTCAACCAAATACCACAGGGGAGGGACCGGGTGGGCACTCCGCCTAGGCGGCGGATCCGGCTCCGGGCCTGATCCCTGCTCCCTCTCCAACCCCCCAAAGTACCCCTGGTCCGGTCTGACCCCGCTGGCCGGAGCTGGACTGCACACTGGTGGAGCGGATTGCTCTAGCTCCGGCGTGAAGCATCTGACCGGTGCCGGACCAGGCACCGGTGGAACAGGCACGGGACGTGCTGGACTGACGACGCCCACCACTGGCTTGGTGTGGGGAACAGGCACGGGCCGTGCCGGACTGACGACGCACACCACTGGCTTGGTGTGGGGAGCAATAGCGGGCCGGACCGGGCTGGTGACGCGCACCATTGACCTGGTGCGGGGAGCAGGAACAGGACGGGCCGGGCTGGCGACGCGCACCATTGGCTTGGTGCGGGGAGCAGGAACAGGACGGGCCGGGCTGACGACGCGCACCATTGGCCTGGTGCGGGGAGCAGGAACAGGACGGGCCGGGCTGACGACGCGCACCATTGGCCTGGTGCGGGGAGCAGGAACAGGCCGGGCCGGGCTGGCGACACGCACCATAGGCTTGGTGCGGGGAGCAGGAACAGGCCGGGCCGGGCTGGCGACGAGCACTATAGGCTCGGTGCGGGGAGCAGGAACAGGCCGGTCCGGGCTGACGACACGCACCACAGGCTTGATGCGAGGAACAGGAACAGGCCGGACCGTACTGGGGACACACACCACTGGCCCTATGCAGGGATCAGGAACGGGCCGGACCGGACTGGTAACACACCCCAGTACCTCTCGCCGTGCCTCCACACTTTCCTTCTCCTCTGTGACCAGTGGCCCCCTTAACCTGGCGGCCTCCTCTGCACACCCGCTGGACCGCTCCATCGCGGCCTCCTGCTGCCCCGTCGTGAGCCCCCCCCTAAAACATTTCTAGGGGTCTCTCCTCCCCGTGGGCCAGGCCTCTATAGTTCTCACCCAACTCTCGCTCTTCTGCTTCCAACTCCAGCCATTTTGCTCTTCATTTGGCTTGACCCAGTCGAGACTCTTCCTCCACTGTTCCCAAGTCCACCCTCTCTGCTCTTCACTAGGCTTGACCCAGTCGAGGTTGCCACGGAGATCTGCTAGCGATTCCCCTGGCGATGGCTCCTGGACACGCTGCTTGGTCCAGTTTTGGTGGGATCTTCTGTCACGATCGTCGGGAACAGAGGACCAATGCGCAGCGTTGAATGCAAACATATTTATTAACTCTGAAGGATAACACAAACAAAAACGATAACGTGACAGTCAACGGTCTAACACAAACCAACTAGAACAAGATCCCACAACTAATGTGGGAAAACAGCCTCTATAAGTATGGCTCCCAATCAGAGACAACCATCAACAGCTGACACTCGTTGCCTCTGATTGGGAACCACTCTGGCCAACACAGAAATACAATACATAGAATCTCGACATAGAAACACAACACATAGATCTACACACCCTGGCTCAACATAACAGTGTCCCCAGAGCCAGGGCGTGACAGCTGCATTAGACCTTAATTTATTATCGGTAGTCCTGGTTAATCCTTGCGCAGTGAGGTAAAAGCAATGAGGGTGCCAAAAAAACACATATGTTTTTGAGAAAAAAAGAAGAGAAAGGTTTAGAAATAAAATGAAAATGTTCAGTGCACACACTTTTTCGAAGACTAGGTAGATGTTTTTTTGGCATCACTGTTTGTAATTTAGATGCTATTGCATATCGCAGAGTTTTAGATTTGGATTGGGTAAGCAGAAAAACTCAGGGGGTCATAACTTATTGAAGTTTTGAATGAGCCCTGAGTTTAAGGGAGAATTCACTGCATCACGCTGCGTCAGGCGTGATGTTTTGTTGTTGTAAATGAAGAACGGATGAGACGCCTAAGGAATTGTGATTTATGAACTTTACTTTTATTTAAGAGATAACAATTCTGAAGATTATTTCTCAGGAGACATCTCCAAATGCATATAAACAATTTGTTATTAAAAGAATTGGGCAATTAAAGCACAAAAATCCACTTTAATATTTCATTTTTTTCTTCATCATTCCCATTTTTCTTCATTAGCCGAATTTCATTTTTGAAGTTTATGTCTTATCCTTACAAACTAATAATTGCTTTGTATCCTACTGGGAATAGCACACATTTTTAATCCGTTCTAACCTCAAGCTTTGACATGTAAATCCCATCTCGCTTCATTTAATTCGCTACTTTTCCCTGTGTGATGTAAATATGTGCATATTTCATATTCATCTGAGTTATTGTCTTTACCCCCTCAGAGAATAACAACACAAACAGTGAGCGAGAGAGACTGGCGGTGACAATTATACAATGACATAATTGATGCGTTCCAGGCTTCAACAATAAAACCCACTGAACTTGATGATGTCACTATATCTTTATTTACCATTGTCTGTCTTTGATAGCCAATGCCATCAGTGCATATACTCTATGACGTGGAGTCACATCAATCAACAAAGGCACAGTGATTATATGGGTGGTGCTTTCAATGAAGATGACGCCAAAAGGTTTTGGTACTAAGTCTATGTTTCCTATGTCTATAGGCAGGTAAAGTCAGAGAGAGTTCTAGGGAGATTGCATTGAGGCTATTCAGCACTGTAGTTGCGACAGCCACAGCAGCAGCAGGAAAGAGCTGATACGTTGGCGATGTGATGTCAGAGACCGAAATCAGTCACTACCGAATGGCCGTAGCTAAGCACACTGAACATAACCTCCCATTATTACCCAAACACACACACACACACACACACTGTTTCACAAACAAACACACACACACAAACACACATAGTTTCACAAACAAACAAACACACACACACACACACACACACACACATAGTTTCATACAGGTGAAAGTGAGGTCCCTGGTGTCCCTGTCTACCCAGCAGCAAGTAATGCCATCAGAGTATGGTACATGGGACTGCTAGCGTTTTGTAGTCCCCTGTTTGTCTTCCACCCTCCCTGGATGAAGGGGATCGATTTGCCCCTTTGATCTGTCACCAGGAGACTGGGCTCAATGGAGGTCACTGTGTCTGTGTATTTGTGTGTGTGCATACATGCATTTCGGTGTGCGTGTGTGTGCGTGTGTGCGTGTGTGTGTGTGCGAGTGTGATTGTGCGTGTGTGTGCGCGTGTGAGTGTGTGCGTGCGTGCGTGTGTGTGTGTGTGCGTGCGTGCGTGTGTGCGTGTGTGTGTGTGTGCGTGCGTGCGTGCGTGCGTGTGCGTGTGTGTGTGTGCGTGCGTGTGCGTGTGCGCGTGCGTGCGTTCGCGTGTGCGTGTGCGTGTGTGTGTGTGAGAAGCTGTTCATCAAGCAGCTATACCCAGGAATGAATTTCTATTGCTGATATTTATATTCCCTTATTCTGATCAGAATCTCAAATGGCAGCCCATGACAGAGACTAACTTCTAGACTAACCACTAGAATAACAGACCAGACTAAGTCTAAACACTAGAATAACAGACCAGACTAACCACTAGACTAACAGACCAGACTAACCACTAGACTAACCACTCGACTAACAGACCACATTAACCACTAGACTAACCACTAGACTAACAGACCAGACTAACCACTAGACTAACCACTAGACTAACCACTAGATTAACAGACCAGACAAACCACTAGACTAACTATAAGACTAACCACTAGACTAACAGCCCAGAGTAACCACTAGACTAACAGACCACACTAACCAATAAACTAACCACAAGACAACCACTAGACTAACAGACAAGACTAACCACTAGACTAACCACTAGACTAACCACTAGATTAACAGACCAGACAAACCACTAGACTAAAGACAAGACTAACCACTAGACTAACAGACCAGACTAACAGACCACACTAACCAATAAACTAACCACAAGACAACCACTAGACTAACAAACAAGACTAACCACTAGACTAACCACTAGACTAACTACTAAGAACCAACAGACCAGACTAACCACAAGACTAACCACTAGACTAACAGATCAGACTAACCACTAGACTAACAGACCATACTAACCACTAGACTAACTACAAGACTAACCACTAGACTAACCAATAGACTAACCACTATACTAACTACTAAGAACCAACAGACTAGACTAAACACTAGACTAACAGACCAGACTAACCACTAGACTAACAGACCAGACTAACCACTAGACTAACCACTAGACTAACTACTAAGAACCAACAGACTAGACTAACCACTAGACTAAATACAAGACTAACCACTAGACTAACTACTAGACTAACTACTAAGAACCAACAGACTAGACTAAACACTAGACTAACAGACTAGACTAACCACTAGACTAACAGACCAGACAAACCACTAGACTAACAGACCAGACTAACCATTAAGATCCACCAGACCATGACCGAGACCAACCACTAATGTCACATCTGCTTCTGCAACGCCCTCTACTGCTCATCCTGTGTCTCCTTCACCTGCCGCCACTCCCCCAGTACTCTCTCCATCTCCCTCTCTCTCTCTGTGTGTGTGTGTGTGATTGTGTGGGCGGAGACAGGTGTGCTGGAGTCAGAGCAGATCCCCACCAGCTGCAACCTGTTCCATAATCAAGACCTCTACAAATACTCAGTCACTGCCACTTCCACACTGCCAGATCGTAATCTCTGCTCAGTCAGTCTACGGTTCTAGCCGTTTGTTACTATTCAGATCATGTTGTGCCTGTTTTCCTTACCTGACGCTGTTTTCCTGTTCTGCCCGCTCTGACTCTGGTCCCTGTCTCCAATCCCACGTCTCGTCATCCTGCTACTCTGTCCTGGATTCCCCACTCTACTACTCCCTTGGATTCCCCTCCAGCCACAGCCTCCACAGCCTCCACCTGGCTTCCATCAGTTTCCCCTGACCTGCACTCCATCTTCCCCCTGTTGGATTCCCCTCCAGCCACAGCCTCCGCACCTGGCTTCCATCAGTTTCCCCTGACCTGCACTCCATCTTCCCCCTGTTGGATTCCCCTCCAGCCACAGCCTCCACCTGGTTTCCACCAGTTTCCCCTGACCTGCACTCCATCTTCCCCCTGTTGGATTCCCCTCCAGCCACAGCCTCCACCTGGTTTCCACCAGTTTCCCCTGACCTGCACTCCATCTTCCCCCTGTGTTTCAATAAATACCTTGGTTACGTCATCCCAGTCTCATTGTCTGAGTCTGCTCTTGGGTTCCCCTATTCCACTCCACGTAACAATATAGTTAGCAAAATAGTTGGGAAGAGATTTTTGACGTACCGATCCCATGGCATAGTGTTTATGAACTGATACACAAAACAACACCGGATTCAAAACTTAGAATATTTCAATTTAAATTATTATATAAAATTCTTGCTACCAATAGAATGTTATTTATATGGGGGATACATTCTTCCCAGCTCTGCAGATTTTGCTGCGAAGAGACAGAATCATTAGATCATTTGTTCTGGTACTGTCCATTTGTAGCTTGTTTTTGGACACAGGTCCAGGAATGGCTAAAGGATTGCAATATTTACCTGGAGCTAACCTGCAGATAGCACTACTGGGTGATCTGAAAAGTCATAGTCAATCGATCAATAACATAATAATACTATTAGCAAAAATGATTATTTTCAATTCACAATCTGTAGAAACAATTAGAATAGAAAGGTTCAGAACTTTTGTAAGACATCACAGTACAGTTGAAATATATATGCCAAATAGAAATCCTATATGGATGGTGTTAAAAGATAGATGGGAGGTGTTGAATGGAATTGAAGGATGGGACTAATAACAACTAATAGCAAGATAACTAATAATGTAGGCACGCTGTGTCCATAATAAGTGCATGGGTTGTAGGTTGAGAGCTTTTATGAAGGAGCACAGTTAGAAATATATGGCATATAGAAGCAAACCGGATGGACATCATGAAAATGATCGGAGAGGTTGAGAGTAGAAGAAGTTCAGGAGAAAGAACAAACGAAATGTAATTACTGTAAAATTGACTGTGTCCATAAAATGTAGATAGTGGGTATGGGCTGGAAGTAGAGGCCTAGGCGTTGTTGTTCACTAGTTTACTCTGAGTGGGGAAAGGGTGGCGGGGTTGGAAAGTAATAAAGGGGAATATATATATATTTTTAAAGGATATGTATGTATGTATGTATGTATGTATGTATGTATGTATGTATGTATGTATGTATGTATGTATGTATGTATGTGTGTGTGTATGTGTATACAGTGGGGAAAAAAAGTATTTAGTCAGCCACCAATTGTGCAAGTTCTCCCACTTAAAAAGATGAGAGAGGCCTGTAATTTTCATCATAGGTACACGTCAACTATGACAGACAAATTGAGAAAGAAAAATCCAGAAAATCACATTGTAGGATTTTTTATGAATTTATTGGCATATGATGGTGGAAAATAAGTATTTGGTCAATAACAAAAGTTTCTCAATACTTTTGTTATATACCGTTTGTTGGCAATGACACAGGTCAAACGTTTTCTGTAAGTCTTCACAAGGTTTTCACACACCGTTGCTGGTATTTTGGCCCATTCCTCCATGCAGATCTCCTCTAGAGCAGTGATGTTTTGGGGCTGTCGCTGGGCAACACAGACTTTCAACTCCCTCCAAAGATTTTCTATGGGGTTGTGATCTTGAAACTGGCTAGGCTACCCCTGGACCTTGAAATGCTTCTTACGAAGCCACTCCTTCGTTGCCCGGGCGGTGTGTTTGGGATCATTGTCATGCTGAAAGACCCAGCCACGTTTCATCTTCAATGCCCTTGCTGATGGAAGGAGGGTTTCACTCAAAATCTCACGATACATGGCCCCATTCATTCTTTCCTTTACACGGATCAGTCGTCCTGGTCCCTTTGCAGAAAAACAGCCCCAAAGCATGATGTTTCCAACCCCATGCTTCACAGTAGGTATGGTGTTCTTTGGATGCAACTCAGCATTCTTTGTCCTCCAAACATGACGAGTTGAGTTTTTACCAAAAAGTTATATTTTGGTTTCATCTGACCATATGACATTCTCCCAATCCTCTTCTGGATCATCCAAATGCACTTCAGACGGGCCTGGACATGTACTGGCTTAAGCAGGGGGACACGTCTCACATTGCAGGATTTGAGTCCCTGGCGGCGTAGTGTGTTACTGATGGTTGGCTTTGTTACTTTGGTCCCAGCTCTCTGCAGGTCATTCACTAGGTCCCCCCGTGTGGTTCTGGGATTTTTGCTCACCGTTCTTGTGATCATTTTGACCCCACGGGGTGAGATCTTGCGTGGAGCCCCAGATCGAGGGAGATTATCAGTGGTCTTGCATTTCTTCCATTTCCTAATAATTGCTCCCACAGTTGATTTCTTCAAACCAAGCTGCTTACCTATTGCAGATTCAGTCTTCCCAGCCTGGTGCAGGTCTACAATTTAGTTTCTGGTGTCCTTTGACAGCTCTTTGGTCTTGGCCATTGTGAAATTTGGAGTGTGACTGTTTGAGGTTGTGGACAGGTGTCTTTTATACTGATAACAAGTTCAAACAGGTGCCATTAATACAGGTAACGAGTGGAGGACAGAGGAGCCTCTTAAAGAAGAAGTTACAGGTCTGTGAGAGCCAGAAATCTTGCTTGTTTGTAGGTGACCAAATACTTATTTTCCACCATAATTTGCAAATAAATTCATTAAAAATCCTACAATGGGATTTTCTGGATTTTTTTTTCTCAATTTGTCTGTCATAGTTGATGTGTACCTATGATGAAAATTACAGGCCTCTCTCATCTTTTTAAGTGGGAGAACGTGCACAATTGGTGGCTGACTAAATACTTTTTTTCCCCACTGTATATGTGTATGTGTATGTGACTGTGTATGTATATATATATATATATATATATATATATATATACACTGCTCAAAAAAAAAAAGGGAACACTAAAATAACACATCCTAGATCTGAATGAATGAAATAATCTTATTAAATACTTTTTTCTTTACTTAGTTGAATGTGCTGACAACAAAATCACACAAAAATTATCAATGGAAATCAAATGTATCAACCCATGGAGGTCTGGATTTGGAGTCACCCTCAAAATTAAAGTGGAAAACCACACTACAGGCTGATCCAACTTTGATTTAATGTCCTTAAAACAAGTCAAAATGAGGCTCAGTAGTGTGTGTGGCCTCCACGTGCCTGTATGACCTCCCTACAACGCCTGGGCATGCTCCTGATGAGGTGGCGGATGGTCTCCTGAGGGATCTCCTCCCAGACCTGGACTAAAGTATCCGCCAACTCCTGGACAGTCTGTGGTGCAACGTGGCGTTCGTGGATGGAGCGAGACATGATGTCCCAAATGTGCTCAATTGGATTCAGGTCTGGGGAATGGGCGGGCCAGTCCATAGCATCAATGCCTTCCTCTTGCAGGAACTGCTGACACACTCCAGCCACATGAGGTCTAGCATTGTCTTGCATTAGGAGGAACCCAGGGCCAACCGCACCAGCATATGGTCTCACAAGGGGTCTGAGGATCTCATTTCGGTACCTAATGGCAGTCAGGCTACCTCTGGCGAGCACATGGAGGGCTGTGCGGCCCCCTAAAGAAATGCCACCCCACACCATGACTGACCCACCGCCAAACCGGTCATGCTGGAGGATGTTGCAGGCATCAGAACGTTCTCCACGGCGTCTCCAGACTCTGTCACGTCTGTCACGTGCTCAGTGTGAACCTGCTTTCATCTGTGAAGAGCACAGGGCGCCAGTGGCGAATTTGCCAATATTGGTGTTCTCTGGCAAATGCCAAACGTCCTGCACGGTGTTGGGCTGTAAGCACAACCCCCACCTGTGGACGTCGGGCCCTCATACCACCCTCATGGAGTCTGTTTTTTGAGCAGACACATGCACATTTGTGGCCTGCTGTAGGTCATTTTGCAGGGCTCTGGCAGTGCTCCTCCTGCTCCTCCTTGCACAAAGTCGGAGGTAGCAGTCCTGCTGCTGGGTTGTTGCCCTCCTACGGCCTCCTCCACGTCTCCTGATGTACTGGCCTGTCTCCTGGTAGCGCCTCCATGCTCTGGACACTACGCTGACAGACACAGCAAACCTTCTTGCCACAGCTCGCATTGATGTGCCATCCTGGATGAACTGCACTACATGAGCCACTTGTGTGGGTTGTAGACTCCGTCTCATGCTACCAATAGAGTGAAAGCACCGCCAGCATTCAAAAGTGACCAAAACATCAGCCAGGAAGCATAGGAACTGAGAAGTGGTCTGTGGTCACCACCTGCAAAACCAGTCCTTTATTGGGGGTGTCTTGCTAATTGCCTATAATTTCCACCTGTTGTCTATTCCATTTGCAGAACAGCATGTGAAATGTATTGTCAATCAGTGTTGCTTCCTAACTGGACAGAAGTGTGATTGACTTGGAGTTACATTGTGTTGTTTAAGTGTTCCCTTTATTTTATATATATATATATATATATATACAGTGGGGAAAAAAAGTATTTAGTCAGCCACCAATTGTGCAAGTTCTCCCACTTAAAAAGATGAGAGAGGCCTGTAATTTTCATCATAGGTACACGTCAACTATGACAGACAAAATGAGAAAAAAAAATCCAGAAAATCACATTGTAGGATTTTTTATGAATTTATTTGCAAATTATGGTGGAAAATAAGTATTTGGTCAATAACAAAAGTTTCTCAATACTTTGTTATATACCCTTTGTTGGCAATGACACAGGTCAAACGTTTTCTGTAAGTCTTCACAAGGTTTTCACACACTGTTGCTGGTATTTTGGCCCATTCCTCCATGCAGATCTCCTCTAGAGCAGTGATGTTTTGGGGCTGTCGCTGGGCAACACAGACTTTCAACTCCCTCCAAAGATTTTCTATGGGGTTGAGATCTGGAGACTCCAGGACCTTGAAATGCTTCTTACGAAGCCAATCCTTCATTGCCCGGGCGGTGTGTTTGGGATCATTGTCATGCTGAAAGACCCAGCCACGTTTCATCTTCAATGCCCTTGCTGATGGAAGGAGGTTTTCACTCAAAATCTCACGATACATGGCCCCATTCATTCTTTCCTTTACACGGATCAGTCGTCCTGGTCCCTTTGCAGAAAAACAGCCCCAAAGTATGATGTTTTCACTCCCATGCTTCACAGTAGGTATGGTGTTCTTTGGATGCAACTCAGCATTCTTTGTCCTCCAAACACGACGAGTTGAGTTTTTACCAAAAAGTTATATTTTGGTTTCATCTGACCATATGACATTCTCCCAATCCTCTTCTGGATGCACTCTAGCAAACTTCAGACGGGCCTGGACATGTACTGGCTTAAGCAGGGGGACACGTCTAGCACTGCAGGATTTGAGTCCCTGGCTGCGTAGTGTGTTACTGATGGTAGGCTTTGTTACTTTGGTCCCAGCTCTCTGCAGGTCATTCACTAGGTCCCCCCGTGTGGTTCTGGGATTTTTGCTCACCGTTCTTGTGATCATTTTGACCCCACGGGGTGAGATCTTGCGTGGAGCCCCAGATCGAGGGAGATTATCAGTGGTCTTGTATGTCTTCCATTTCCTAATAATTGCTCCCACAGTTGATTTCTTCAAACCAAGCTGCTTACCTATTGCAGATTCAGTCTTCCCAGCCTGGTGCAGGTCTACAATTTTGTTTCTGGTGTCCTTTGACAGCTCTTTGGTCTTGGCCATAGTGGAGTTTGGAGTGTGACTGTTTGAGGTTGTGGACAGGTGTCTTTTATACTGATAACAAGTTCAAACAGGTGCCATTAATACAGGTAATGAGTGGAGGACAGAGGAGCCTCTTAAAGAAGAAATTACAGGTCTGTGAGAGCCAGAAATCTTGCTTGTTTGTAGGTGACCAAATACTTATTTTCCACCATAATTTGCAAATAAATTCATAAAAAATCCTACAATGTGATTTTCTGGATTTTCTTTTCTCAATTTGTCTGTCATAGTTGACGTGTACCTATGATGAAAATTACAGGCCTCTCTCATCTTTTTAAGTGGGAGAACTTGCACAATTGGTGGCTGACTAAATACTTTTTTTCCCCACTGTATATATATATATACAGTGGGGGAAAAAAGTATTTAGTCAGCCACCAATTGTGCAAGTTCTCCCACTTAAAAAGATGAGAGGCCTGTAATTTTCATCATATGTACACGTCAACTATGACAGACAAATTGAGGAAAAAAAATCAAGAAAATCACATTGTAGGATTTTTTATGAATTTATTTGCAAATTATGGTGGAAAATAAGTATTTGGTCACTTACAAACAAGCAAGATTTCTGGCTCTCACAGACCTGTAACTTCTTCTTTAAGAGGTTCCTCTGTCCTCCACTCATTACCTGTATAAATGGCACCTGTTTGAACTTGTTATCAGTATAAAAGACACCTGTCCACAACCTCAAACAGTCACACTCCAAACTCCACTATGGCCAAGACCAAAGAGCTGTCAAAGGACACCAGAAACAAAATTGTAGACCTGCACCAGGCTGGGAAGACTGCATCTGCAATAGGTAAGCAGCTTGGTTTGAAGAAATCAACTGTGGGAGCAATTATTAGGAAATGGAAGACATACAAGACCACTGATAATCTCCCTCGATCTGGGGCTCCACGCAAGATCTCACCCCGTGGGGTCAAAATGATCACAAGAACGGTGAGTAAAAATCCCAGAACCACACGGGGGGACCTAGTGAATGACCTGCAGAGAGCTGGGACCAAAGTAACAAAGCCTACCATCAGTAACACACTACGCCGCCAGGGACTCAAATCCTGCAGTGCTAGACATGTCCCCCTGCTCAAGCCAGTACATGTCCAGGCCCATCTGAAGTTTGCTAGAGTGCATTTGGATGATCCAGAAGAGGATTGGGAGAATGTCATATGGTCAGATGAAACCAAAATAGAACTTTTTGGTCAAAACTCAACTCGTCGTGTTTGGAGGACAAAGAATGCTGAGTTGCATCCAAAGAACACCATACCTACTGTGAATCATGGGGGTGGAAACATCATGCTTTGGGGCTGTTTTTCTGCAAAGGGACCAGGACGACTGATCCGTGTAAAGGAAAGAATGAATGGGGCCATGTATCGTGAGATTTTGAGTGAAAACCTCCTTCCATCAGCAAGGGCATTGAAGATGAAACGTGGCTGGGTCTTTCAGCATGACAATGATCCCAAACAAACCACCCGGGCAACGAAGGAGTGGCTTCGTAAGAAGCATTTCAAGGTCCTGGAGTGGCCTAGCCAGTCTCCAGATCTCAACCCCATAGAAAATATTTGGAGGGAGTTGAAAGTCTGTGTTGCCCAGCGACAGCCCCAAAACATCACTGCTCTAGAGGAGATCTGCATGGAGGAATGGGCCAAAATACCAGCAACAGTGTGTGAAAACCTTGTGAAGACTTACAGAAAACGTTTGACCTGTGTCATTGCCCACAAAGGGTATATAACAAAGTATTGAGAAACTTTTGTTATTGACCAAATACTTATTTTCCACCATAATTTGCAAATAAATTCATTAAAAATCCTACAATGTGATTTTCTGGATTTTTTTTCCTCATTTTGTCTGTCATAGTTGACGTGTACCTATGATGAAAATTACAGGCCTCTCTCATCTTTTTAAGTGGGAGAACTTGCACAATAGGTGGCTGACTAAATACTTTTTTTCCCCACTGTATATATATATATATATATATATATATATATATATATATATATATATATATATATATATATATATATAAACATGGGGGGTTGGAAGTGATGCAGACAATTACATTGATGGAAGTTACAATCTATCTGCAATATTAAGCTGATCTACCCCCACAAAAAGAGACCAGACTCCAACCACTAAGATCCAACAGAACAGACCAGACTCCAACCACTAAGAATCAACAGAACAGACCAGACTCCAACCACTAAGAATCAACACAACAGACCAGACTCCAACCACTAAGATCCAACAGAACAGACCAGACTCCAACCACTAAGATCCAACAGAACAGACCAGACTCCAACCACTAAGATCCAACAGAACAGACCAGACTCCAAACACTCAGATCCAACAGAACAGACCAGACTCCAACCACTAAGATCCAACAGAACTTACCAGACTCCAACCACTAAGATCCAACAGAACAGACCAGACTCCAACCACTAAGATCCAACAGAACAGACCAGACTCCAACCACTAAGAATCAACACAACAGACCAGACTAACCACTAAGATCCAACAGAACAGACCAGACTCCAACCACTAAGAATCAACAGAACAGACCAGACTCCAACCACTAAGAATCAACACAACAGACCAGACTCCAACCACTAAGATCCAAAAGAACAGACCAGACTAACCACTAAGATCCAACAGAACAGACCAGACTCCAACCACTAAGAATCAACACAACAGACCAGACTCCAACCACTAAGATCCAACAGAACAGACCAGACTCCAACCACTAAGATCCAACAGAACAGACCAGACTCCAACCACTAAGAATCAAAACAACAGACCAGACTCCAACAACTAAGATCCAACAGAACAGACCAGACTCCAACCACTAAGATCAAACAGAACAGACCAACTCCAACCACTAAGATCCAACAGAACATACCAGACTCTAACCACTAAGATCCAACAGAACAGACCAGACTCCAACCACTAAGAATCAACACAACAGACCAGACTCCAACCACTAAGATCCAACACAACAGACCAGACTAACCACTAAGATCCAACAGAACAGACCAGACTCCAAACACTAAGATCCAACAGAACAGACCAGACTCCAACCACTAAGATCCAACAGAACATACCAGACTCCAACCACTAAGATCCAACAGAACAGACCAGACACCAACCACTAAGATCCAACAGAACAGACCAGACTCCAACCACTAAGAATCAACACAACAGACCAGACTAACCACTAAGATCCAACAGAACAGACCAGACTCCAACCACTAAGATCCAACAGAACAGACCAGACTCCAACCACTAAGAATCAACAGAACAGACCAGACTCCAACCACTAAGAATCAACAGACCAGACTCCAACCACTAAGATCCAACAGAACAGGCCAGACTCCAACCAATAAGATCCAACAGAACAGACCAGACTTCAACCACTAAGATCCAAAAGAACAGACCAGACTCCAACCACTAAGAACCAACAGAACAGACCAGACTCCAACCACTAAGAACCAACATAACAGACCAGACTCCAACCACTAAGATCCAACAGAACAGACCAGACTAACCACTAAGATCCAACAGAACAGACCAGACTCCAACCACTAAGAACCAACAGAACAGACCAGACTCCAACCAATAAGAACCAACAGAACATACCAGACTCTAACCACCAAGAATCAACACAACAGACCAGACTCCAACCACTAAGATCCAACAGAGCAGACCAGACTAACCACTAAGATCCAACAGAACAGACCAGACTCCAACCACTAAGAATATACACAACAGACCAGACTCCAACCACTAAGATCCAACAGAACAGACCAGACTCCAACCACTAAGATCCAACAGAACATTCCAGACTCCAACCACTAAGAATCAACACAACAGACCAGACTCCAACCACTAAGATCCAACAGAACTGACCAGACTCCAACCACTAATATCCAACAGAACAGACCAGACTCCAACCACTAAGAACCAACCAGACTGTAAAGGATATTTCCCACTGTATTGCATTGTTCTGGTTGAGGACCGCTAGGCTAGGATCATTAGCTGGGATTCCAACACACACACACACGCACACGAACACAGACACACACACACACACACACACACACACACACACAGTGATTATGTGGGTTCCATCTAGTTCAGGGAAGGATTCATTTTGGGATGAGACTCACCAAATCTTGAACCCGATGGCTGCTAATCTTCAGATCCATTTTTTCCACCCTCAGCCACTGCTTAATTAAGACGATGCAACTCTCTCTAATGCGGGTGGTGACAGACTTGTACTGTACTTGACTGTGCCTCTGTGTGTGTATTAGAAGGATTTACCATCAAGCTGCTATGATTATCATTATGAGAACAGAAAAGTTCAAAATAATAAATCAAAACCCTGCTGACTATAGTGCAAGAGGTATATCTGTGTCCTGCATTCTTTTTTTTTTTTTTGTTTAATTCAAAATAACATAGCAGACTGTGTAGATAGCACCTCTACAAGAGCAGACAAACTACACCATAGCTTTGAATAACAGTCCAATTGGTCTGAGTTAGTGTAATCACCTGGGTTCTGTCTGCATCTCTGCATCACCGTAACAAGGATTTAGACCCTGCAAAACAGCTCTGTCTCCTACTTTAACAACATGGTAAATGTTTGTGAGGTCTAAGAGAGAATGATCTTGATGGGCCTAAATGGGCTCTATTCCTTTTTTATTGTATGAAGGTTTTGACCACAGAGAGCAATGTCATTATCGGGTGTTCGGATGACCATTTTAGACTACAGATGATTTATATGGAGGATCAATGACAAACAAAAGTAAATGGCAGAGTTTTGGCACTGTCTAACATGGCAGGGGGGACTATAATAGATGTAGGGCCAGCAGCAGGGGGTGGACACCAAACCAATGGTGTTTTATCCGAAGCTGATCACTGAAAGTCATATTGATCCCTTCACCAGCCGACTACACGCAGCAGGCCATTTCCTACTTCCTGTAAGATACCTTTCTCACCAAGAGAGAGAGAGAGAGTGTGTCCACCCCGTTGCTATTAACATGAGGGAAATACACAGTGTACAAAACATTATGAATACCTGCTTTTTCCATGACATAGACTGACCAGGTGAAAGCTACGATCCCTTATTGATATAACTTGTTAAATCCACTTCAATCAGTGTAGATGAAGGGGAGGAGACGGGTTAAAGAAGGATTATTAAGCCTTGAGACAATTGAGACATGGATTGTGTATGTGTGCCATTCAGAGAGTAAGTGCCAGGCCACGGGTTTGAGTGTCAAGAACTGCAACGCTGCTGGGTTTTTCATGCTCAACAGTTTCCCATGTGTATCAAGAATGGTCCACCACCCAAAAGACATCCAGCCAACTTGACAGAATCTGTTCCCAACTATTCCCACATATAAAAAAAGAGACATGTACTGTAATGTCTCACAATGCAATTGTAGTGCATTACTGTGGGGGCGATAGTGTTTGCATTGGTTGAAGCGCAATGTTAAATTCAAATCTCCCTACCATCATATCTAAGCCAATATGAAACCAATGTTGATGAAAATGTGGAAATCAACTTGATTTGAGATGCACGATACACTCTGTTGCTGAAAACCACTCGGATTAAAATGACGCCACAGTGTCCATGAGGTGACATTTAGACTTGGATCAATTTGGACTGAATACATTTGTAGGTACTAAAGTGTTTATTAAATGTATAATTTATCACTCTCACATGCACATTTGCATCCATTGAGAACCAACGATGTGCTACCTTTTTGTAGCATTTCTGACAATGCTAACAAATCTTTTCAGCCGAATCTCAGAGTTCTAATACCGGACCAAAGCACTTGGGTTGCGCAGCAACAGTGCCAGTAGCTAGCTAACACAAGTCGGATGAGAGGCAAGTTACAAGCAAAGGAAGCTAGCTATATTTTGCTATGGAAGATTTTTCACATGCCTGAAGTAATCTGTGTTAATCTTGACACTTGACACGTGTGTGTAATAAGCACAAAAAAGATACCGAACGTCCTTGGCTGCTATGCACTGGCACAACTCAATGTTGACAATATAGCTGTCCCATATTCTTCCACAAACAAAGCACAGCTGGCTAGCTAGCTATCTCGCTAAGTAAAGTTCAAGGTCAACACCAAACTTTGGAAAACTGACACACTGTTAACTAGTCCAGGGGTTCTTAAACTTTTTCAGCCTGGGACCCAAATGAGAAATTCTGTGTTTTCCTGGGACCCAAGTTTATGAAAAAAATTCAACTATATACGTATATATATCGGTACATTTCATTCCCTGAAAATAAACGCAATATAGATAAATAACAAGGAATTGAGATACTCATGTAAATAGCTATTCGAGTTTATTTTCCCCGTTTTAAAAACACTTACATATCTGTATAGGTTGGAACTGCTGCTGTTAAAATACAATAAATACGTTTTATTCTGAACTAGAATACACTGATTGATTACATCACACAGATGTAGACCAGAAAACACACAGAGGCACACAGTCCTAATGAGAGGTGTGTGACTGAATTTAAATTTTCAACAAGCATTTCTATTCTGGGCTCAGTCTCTGACGTGCAACCCTGAGGTCCTGCTCAGCATCATGTCTGTTTCTTGACTTTTTTTTTTTTTTTAAGTACGCCAGTGTTGAGAAACCTGACTCGCACAGGTATGTTTTGCCAAACTGGATCAGAAAAAATCGACTGCTTTTCTCAGGCAGACAGGAGACCGCTTCCTGCTATAGATGAGCAACCCAGAACTGTGTGAGTGTGTTTGCCTCAAAAAGCATCTTGCTTCAATCAGTTTATTCCAGTTCAGAATAAAAATTACTACTTGTACTGTTACTTAGGGTTTCACTATCAGTAGCAAGCTGGCTTGCTTTGGCTAACGTTAGCTAGCTGTTAGCTGTGTACAAAGGGGAATGTTTGAAAGAGAAACTCACATCGACTACTGTGAGAGATAGTACTCCCTTATTTCTGCTTATCATCACCTGTCATAAAATGACAACAATGCCTTGCTAGCTGACTTTTCCACTGTCGAAGCATTGTTTCCTGACGCATTCTGCCCTGTTCTGAAAAGAACTCCCTGGGTTTACCGTCATGCTGTGGATGTTTGTTTGGTCAGGACGTGTTGTTGTTTTAATTTGTTCGTTTTGAGAGACTCATTACTAAGCACTTCCCCGCACAAAACACATTGTGGGCACTCCTCATTATTTCTCAAAATGTGTATTAAACCAAGAGAGAGAGAAACTCATCGCTGTGTTTGCGTTTCATGACAATTGAGCTCAGTCAGAACTTGTGGCTAGTTTGAGTCCATTCGATGGTGAGTGATGGCGACTAGTGGGAATGACAAGCCAGTGGCTGACAGCGCATCATCTGCTTCTGGACGACAGCAGTGCAGCGTGTGGGTATCGGAGTGATCTTCAAGAAATCTGCTGAAAAAATATATTTTAAACCACGAAGCACACAGGAATCTCCCACCCACTCGCGCAGCTGCCAAACTGAGCAGTTTTGATATTTTGAATTTCCCTTATTGTCTATGTGATTAAAATGTGGGTCAAAAGAAAAGGGAAATATTAGAATAATCTACAGTGCATTCGGAAAGTATGACCTTTTCCACATTTTGTTATGTTACAGCCTTATTCTAAAATTGATTAAATTGTTTTTTTCCCTCATCAATCTACACACAATACCCCATAATAACAAAGCAATAACAGGTTTGTAGATATTTTACAAATATAAAACCCCCCAAAAAACGGAAATATACAAATTACATAAGTATTCAGACCATTTACTCAGTACTTTGTTGAAGCACCTTTGGCAGTGATTACAGCCTCGAGTCTTCTTGGGTATGACGCTACAAATTTGGCACACCTGTATTTGGGGAGTTTCTCCCATTCTTCTCTGCAGATCCTCTCAAGCTCTGTCAGGTTGGATGGGGAGCGTTGCTGCACAGCTATTTACAGGTCTCTCCAGAGATGTTCGATCGGGTTCAAGTCCGGGCTCTGGCTGGACCACTCAAGGACATTCAGAGACTTGTCCCGAAGCTACTCCTGCTTTGTCTTGGCTGTGTGCTTAGGGTCGTTGTCCTGTTGGAATGTGAACCTTCACCCCAGTCTGAGGTCCTGACCGCTCTGGAGCGGGTTTTCATAAAGGAGCTCTCTGTACTTTGCTCCGTTCATCTTTCCCTCGATCCTGACTAGTCTCCCAGTCCCTGCCGCTGAAAAACATCCCCACAGCACGATGCTGCCAACACCATGCTTTACCGTAGGAATGGTGCAAGGTTTCCTCCAGACGTGACGCTTGGTATACAGGCCAAAGAGTTCAATCTTGGTTTCATCAGACCAGAGAATCTTGTTTCTAATGCTCTGAGAGTTTTCTTTAGGAGCCTTTTGGCAAACTCCAAGTGGGCTGTCATGTAATTTTTACTGAGAAGTGGCTTCCGTCTGGCCACTCTACCATAAAGGCCTGATTTGTGGAGCACTGCAGAGATGGTTGTCCTTCTGGAAGTTTCTCCCATCTCCACAGAGGGACTCTGGAGCTCTGTCAGAGTCACCATCGGGTTCTTGGCCACCTCCCTGACCAAGGCCCTTATCTCCCGATTGCTCAGTTTGGCCGGGCGGCCAGCTCTAGGAAGAGTCTTGTTGGTTCCAAACGTCTTCCATTTAAGAATGATGGAGGCCACTGTGTTCTTGGGGACCTTCAATGCTGCAGAAATGTTTCGGTACCCTTCCCCAGATCTGTGCCTCGACACAATCCTGTGTCGGAGCTCTACAGACAATTCCTTCGACCTCATGGCTTGGTTTTTGCTCTGACATGCAATTTCAACTGTTGGACCTTATGTAGATTTGTAGATTTCAAGTACAATTGATAAAATACCATTTATTTCAATTCTACATATTATATATTGTGATACATATTCACATTTTCCTATATTTTTCATAAATAGAACCCTTGTCCCTTGGGGTCACTGTCATTTCCACCACACTGTACAAAATAGAATCCTGGGATCAGTGTTTTAGGTTTGTATATTTAGTAACCATAGCAACAGAAACTCCACAGTGGAACACATGGCTGGATGAAATGGTGTCCTCTACAGGGGGTAATGAAAAGAAGAAAAATCAAGGTAAATATGAGTAAAACTGAGAGTATGTTTATTGGTCGTCATTTCCAAACAGCTCATATTTCACATGGACGTAAAAATAACTGGATACATTTAATTTAATAATGTGTAATTTGTGTATATTTAATGCTAACTCTAAAACTAATATTAGCAGGCTAACATAGCATGAGATTTTAGAGGGAAAGTGGGGAAATGTCATTTCCACCACAGTCATTTCCACCACGGTGTTCATTGTGGTGGTAAAGACAGGTTGTGGTGGAAATGACATTGTTCGTGCTAAACAGCAAATTATTTGGGCTATAATACTGATACTAAATTCAAAAACAGTTTTAACAATATTACAATATTGTTGGTAAATAAGAGAACAATAGATAAGTAGGTTTGACATGATGTCTTGGCTCTTTCTTTAAGATGGCAAGCAATACCACAGCACAGAGGTCAAGATCATACAGAGAAAGAATAAAATCAGATCCACTTAAATATGCAGAGTCCCTCAAGAAGGACAGAGAAAGATACCTGAAGAAAAAGCAACAAGGTGTTGTTAAATCTGTGACAGAAATGCCGAAAAGAGAACAACGAAAAATGAGAAGACAGTGGCGAATTTCTCAACGAAACAGACGTAGGAAATGGAAAATGGTCTCAGCAGTGAATAGTTTCATGGCACATACAACACCACCACCATCACCAGACAACATGAGTGTTAATGCAGAAGACATCCCTGAAACACCTCAGCTGTGTGAGCCTACACCAGAGAGAACTCCACAGAGGAAAAGAGGGAGAAAAAAGGTTGCGAAGGCAAAAGCAAAGGTGTACAGAGATCTTAATGACATTAAACAAAAGCTTGAGGAATACAAGGAAAAAAAGTCTCGAAGGATACAAGGAATGAACATACAAATACATAAAATGCAGGACAACACATTCAATACAAATAGGCCTACTTAAAACCGGGTACTGACACTGTTTGTTGGCGTGCTTGTTGATAAAACTACAAACCAGTTAGGCTACTCACTGTCGAGCTGATTGTAGATTACTCTCTCGCCCAGAACAGCTGAATATTATTGTCACGATCGTCTGAAGGAGCGGACCAATGCGCAGCGTTGCGAGTGAACATGATGACTTTATTAATTAAAGCAACCACGAAGAAAACAACAAATGACGATACGTGAAGTTCAAAATACTGAAACACACTAACAGCAACACAGAAACAATAACCCACAAAACAAAGGAGAAAACACACAGAATATATATGGCTCCCAATCAGAGATAACGAGCCGACAGCTGACACTCGTTACCTCCGATTGGGAGTCACAGACCAATCACCATAGACACAAACAAAATGAAACTCACCCATCCCCAACACCACCAAATGAAATACACCCAAACACATGAAAATGAACAACCCTGGCTCAATTCTCAAAGTCCATAGAGCCAGAGTGTCACAGTACCCCCCCCTAAAGGTGCGAACTCCGGGCGCACCAACATCAGGACTAGGGGAGGGTCTGGGTGGGCGTCTGTCCATGGTGGCGGCTCTGGCCCCGGTCGTGATCCCCACCCCACCACAGTCACAACCTGCTTCGGTAGCCTCCTCCCAATGACCACCCTCCAACTAACCCCACCTGGACTAAGGGGCAACACCGGACTAAGGGGCAGCATCGGCCTAAGGGGCAGCACCGGGATAAGGGGCAGCACCGGGCTAAGGGACAGCACCGGACTAAGGGGCTGCACCGGACTACGGGGCAGTACCGGACTAAAGGGCAGTACAGGACTAAGGGGCAGCACCGGGCTAAGGGGCGGCACCGGACTCAGGGGCAGCACCGGACTAAGGGGCAGCACCGGGCTAAAGGGCAGCACCGGACTAAGGGGCAGCACCGGGCTAAGGGGCATCACCTGACTAGATGGCGGATCCTGGCTGGCTGGCTCTGGCGGATCCTGGCGGGACGGCTCTGGCGGATCCTGGCGGGACGGCTCTGGCGGATCCTGGCGGGACGGCTCTGGCGGATCCAGGCGGGACGGCTCTGGCGGATCCAGGCGGGACGGCTCTGGCGGATCCTGGCTGGACGGCTCTGGCGGATCCTGGCTGGACGGCTCTGGCGGATCCTGGCGGGACGGCTCTGGCGGATCCTGGCGGGACGGCTCTGGCGGATCCTGGCGGGACGGCTCTGGCGGATCCTGGCGGGACGGCTCTGGCGGATCCTGGCGGGACGGCTCTGGCGGATCCTGGCTGGACGGCTCTGGCGGATCCTGGCTAGACGGCTCTGGCGGATCCTGGCTAGACGGCTCTGGCGGATCCTGGCTGGACGGCTCTGGCGGATCCCGGCGGGACGGCTCTGGCGGATCCCGGCTAGACGGCTCTGGCGGATCCCGGCTGGACGGCTCTGGCGGATCCTGGCTGGACGGCTCTGGCGGATCCTGGCTGGCTGACGGATCTGGCTGCTCATGGCTGGCTGACGGATCTGGCTGCTCATGGCTGGCTAACGGATCTGGCTGCTCATGGCTGGCTGACGGATCTGGCTGCTCATGGCTGGCTGAAGGATCTGGCTGCTCATGGCTGGCTGACGGATCTGGCTGCTCATGGCTGGCTGACGGATCTGGCTGCTCATGGCTGGCTGACGGATCTGGCTGCTCATGGCTGGCTGACGGATCTGGCTGCTCATGGCTGGCTGACGGATCTGGCTGCTCATGGCTGGCTGAAGGATCTGGCTGCTCATGGCTGGCTGACGGATCTGGCTGCTCATGGCTGGCTGACGGATCTGGCTGCTCATGGCTGGCTGACGGATCTGGCTGCTCATGGCTGGCTGACGGATCTGGCTGCTCATGGCTGGCTGACGGATCTGGCTGCTCATGGCTGGCTGACGGATCTGGCTGCTCATGGCTGGCTGACGGATCTGGCTGCTCATGGCTGGCTGACGGATCTGGCTGCTCATGGCTGGCTGACGGATCTGGCTGCTCATGGCTGGCTGACGGGTATGGCTGCTCATGGCTGGCTGACGGGTCTGGCTGCTCATGGCTGGCTGACGGATCTGGCTGCTCATGGCTGGCTGACGGATCTGGCTGCCCATGGCTGGCTGACGGATCTGGCTGCTCATGGCTGGCTGACGGATCTGGCTGCCCATGGCTGGCTGATGGTGCTGGCTGGGAGGCTGGCGGTGGAGGCGGACCCCAGCCTCGGATTGCAGTCATCACCTCCAGCAGGGCGGCTCCCATCCGCAGGAGCTGCTCTTTCTGGTCCCGAACCCGAGCTTCCAGTCTAGTATGGGCTGCGTCGGCTCCTGCTGATTCCATAGCAGGTGTATGATTCTGTCTGGCGGAAGGCTCTAGCGGCTCCTGTCTGGCGGAAGGCTCTGAAGGCTCCTGGCAGACGGACGGCTTTGCAGGCTCAGTACAGACGGGCGGCTTATGCAGCGCTTGGCAGACGGGCAGTTCAGACGCCCTAGGGCAGACGGCAGACTCTGGCCGGCTGGCGACGCACATCGTGGACCTGGTGCGTGGAGTAGGAACAGGCCGGTCCATACCGGGAACACACACCAATGGCCTTAACTGCGGATCAGGAACGGGCCGGACCGGACTGGTAACACACTTCAGTCTCTCATGCCGTGCCACAACAACTTCCCTCCTTCCACTCGCCAATGGCTCCCGTACTCCGTTAGCCTTCTCTCCTTTTCTCCCTGTGGCAGCCTCCTGCTGCCCAGCTGCCCAAGCCATGTGCCCCCCCCAAAAAATTTCTTGGGGTTGCCTCTCTTCCACGGGCTTCCAGCCTCGCCTTCGCGCTGCCTCCTCGTACCACCTCCTCTCGGCTTTGGCTGCCTCCAGCTCTTCACGAGGGAGGCGATATTCTCCCGGTTGTGCCCAAGGATCCTTTCCGTCCAATAACTCTTCCCAGGTCCAGACCCTCGGCTCCTGGACACGCTTGTTACGCTGCTTGGTCCTTTTGTGGTGGGTTATTCTGTCACGATCGTCTGAAGGAGCGGACCAATGCGCAGCGTTGCGAGTGAACATGATGACTTTATTAATTAAAGCAACCACGAAGAAAACAACAAATGACGATACGTGAAGTTCAAAATACTGAAACACACTAACAGAAACAATAACCCACAAAACAAAGGAGAAAACACACAGAATATATATGGCTCCCAATCAGAGATAACGAGCCGACAGCTGACACTCGTTACCTCCGATTGGGAGTCACAGACCAATCACCATAGACACAAACAAAATGAAACTCACCCATCCCCAACACCACCAAATGAAATACACCCAAACACATGAAAATGAACAACCCTGGCTCAATTCTCAAAGTCCATAGAGCCAGAGTGTCACAATTATAATAATATAATATAATATTACTCCCGAACACAGAACACAAAATCCCAGGTCTGTATGCCTTATTTGTGAATCCAAGGTGAAAATGCCCTGGATGCAACCAAGAAACGATGTCCAGCGTCACAGAAGTCCCCAGATCGTCTCTGACCAAGCCATCCACTCTAGCTCCTGATCCAACTAAAACTAGGCTAGCTCACAAAAGCTAGCGCACAGCCACAGTTGAATCCAGTAAATCAAACAGACTACACTTTTAACTATACTTTTTAACAAGGTAAGTCAACGTTTTTCTGCTCAAAACAAATTGTATGTACAAATTGTTGTTCAGTTTAAACTCGACAACAACGATAGTGTCTGTCTCTCTCCTTACTCTTGACCCGAATCACCTGTGCAGAGTCCCATGCCCCGACAAACCCAGAGTCCCCGAATTGGCCCAAAACGTAAAAAAACTTTATGATTGGCTAATCCACCCAGGTCATCAAGTTCACATAAACAGTTTACATGCACAGGAGATAAATAATTATGTGGACAGTACATTAGAGAATCCTTCAAACTCATGGCTTGGTTTTTGCTCTGACATGCACTGTCAACTGTGGTATGTTATATAGACAGGTGTGTGCCTTTCCAAATCATGTCCAATCAATTTAATTTACAACGGGAGGACTTCAATAAAGTTGTAGAAACATTCAAACGATTATCAGGTATTTCTGTTTTTTATTTATAATACATTTGCAAAAATGTCTTAAAACCTGTTTTGCTTTGTCATTATTGGGAATTGTGTGCAAACTGATGAGAAAAATAAATAATGTAATCTATTTTAGAATAAGGCTGTAACGTGCTGGAAAACCTTGGTAGAGCATGGGTGGAGTAGACATTGTGGTTCTCGTGAATTTCCTTTATTTTTCAGCTTCAGACCAATGCCTACTTGTCACTTAAAACATAGTGTTTTTGTTTGGAGTAAATACACATGAGAACGCAGGGTACGGTACAGAGAGCCCAAGGTCAGTAGAGCGGTAATATAGAGGTAGGAGAGTGCTATAGCAGTAATGGGAGTTACTCTGTGGGAAAGATGGGAGTTACTCTGTGGGGGAGATGGGAGTTACTCTGTGGGGGAGAAGGGAGTTACTCTGTGGGGAAGAGAGCCCAGCTACCCAGGCCTGTATCAGTGATGGGAGTTACTCTGTGGGGAAGATATGAGTTACTCTGTGGGGGAGCTGGGAGTTACTCTGTGGGGAAGATGGGAGTTACTCTGTGGGGGAGATGGGAGTTACTATGTGGGGAAGATGGGAGTTACTCTGTGGGGGAGATCGGAGTTACTCTGTGGGGAAGATGGAGTTAATCTGTGTGGAAGAGGGCCAACCTACGCGGGCCTATATCAGTTATGGGAGTTACTCTGTGGCAAAGATGAGAGTTACTCTGTGGGGAAGATGGGGGTTATTCTGTGGGGGAGATGGGAGATACTCTGTGGGAAAGATGGGAGTTACTCAGTGGGAGTGATAGGAGTTACTCTGCAGGGAAGATGGGAGTTACTCTGTTGGGAAAATGAAGTTACTCTGTGGGGAATATGGGAGGTGCTCTGTTAAGGAAGATGGGAGTTACTCTGTGTGGGAGTAGGGAGTTACTCTGCGGGGAATATGAGAGTTAATATGTGGGAAGATGGGTTACTCTGTGGGGAAGATGGGAGTTACTCTGTCGGGAAAATGGTAGTTATTCTGTGGGAGAGGTGGGAGTTACGTAGTGGGGTAGATGGGAGTTAATCAGTGGGGAAGACAGGAGTTACTCTGTGGGGGAGATCGGAGTTACTCTTTGGGGGAGATGGGAGATAATTGTGAGGAAGATAGGAGTTAGTCTGTGGGGGACATTGGAGTTACTCGGTGGGAAATGGGAGTAACTCTTTTGAGAATATGGGAGTTACTCTGCGGGGAAGATATGAGTTACTCTGTGGGGGAGCAGGGAGTTACTCTGTGGGGAAGATGGGAGTTACTCTGTGGGAAAGATTAGAGTTACTCTGTGGGGGAGATTGGAGTTACTCTTCGGGTAAGAGAGCCAAGCTACCGAGGCCAATATCAGTGATGGGAGTTACTCTGTGGGGAAGATGGAGTTGCTCTGTAGGAAATATGGGAGTTCATTTGCGGGGGATATAGGAGTTAATATGTGGGGAAGATAAGAGTTACTCTGTTGGGAAGATGGGAGTTACTCAGTGGGGGAGATGGGAGTTACTCTGTGGGTGAGGTGGAAGTTACTCTGTGGGTAAGGTGGGAGTTACTGTGTTTCGGAAGATATGAGTTACTCAGTGGGGAAGATGGAGTTACTCTGTGGGGAAGATTAAAGTTACTCATTGGGCAAAATAGAGTTGCTCTGTAGGAAATATGGGAGTGAATCTGCAGGGGAGATGGGAGTTACTCTGCAGGGGAGATGGGAGTTACTCTGCAGGGAAGATGGGAGTTACTCTGTCAGGAAGATGGGATTTAATCTGTGGGAGAGATGGGAGTTAATATGTGGGGAAGATAGGAGTTACTCAGTGTGTAAGATGAGAGTTACTCTGTTGGGAAGATGGGAGTTACTCAGTGGGGGAGATGGGAGTTACTCTGTTGGGAAGATGGGAGTTACTCAGTGGGGGAGATGAAAGTTACTCTGTTGGGAAGATGGGAGTTACTCAGTGGGGGAGATGGGAGTTACTCTGTTGGGAAGATGGGAGTTACTCAGTGGGGGAGATGGGAGTTACGCTGTGGGTGAGGTGGGAGTTACTCTGTGAGTAAGGTGGGAGTTACTCTATTTCGGAAGATGGGAGTTACTCAGTGGGGAAGATGTGGTTACTCTGTGGGGAAGATAGGACTTACTCTTTGGGGGAGATCGGAGTTACTCTGTGAGTGGATGGGAGTTACTCTGTGGGAGAGTTGGGAGTTAATATGTGGGGAAGATAAGAGTTACTCTGTTTGGAAGATAGGACTTACTCTTTGGGGGAGATCGGAGTTACTCTGTGGGAGGATGGGAGTTACTCTGTGGGAGAGATGGGAGTTAATATGTGGGGAAGATAAGAGTTACTCTGTTGGGATGATGGGGAGTTACTCAGTGGGTAAGATGAAAGTTACTCTGTTGGGAAGATGCAAGTTACTCAGTGGGGGAGATGGGAGTTACTATGTGTGTGAGGTGGGAGTTACTCTGTGGGTAAGGTGGGAGTTACTCTGTTTCGGAAGACGGGAGTTACTCAGTGGGGAAGATGGAGTTACTCTGTGGGAAAGATAGGACTTACTCTTTGGGGGAGATCAGAGTTAATCTGTGAGTGGATGGGAGTTACTCTGTGCGGAACAGAGGCAAGATACCCATGCCTTTATCAGTGATGGGAGTTAGTAAGTGGGAAAAATAGGACTTACTCTGTGGGGAAGATACAAGTTACTCATTGGGCAAAATAGAGTTGATCTGCAGGAAATATGGGAGTTAATCTGCAGGAGAGATGGGAGTTACTCTGCAGGGAAGATGGGAGTTACTCTGTCAGGAAGATGGGAGTTAATCTGTGGGCGAGATGGGAGTTAATATGTGGGGAAGATAGGAGTTACTCGGTGTGTAAGATGAGAGTTACTCTGTTGGGAAGATGGGAGTTACTCAGTGGGGGAGATGAAAGTTACTCTGTTGGGAAGATGGGAGTTACTCAGTGGGGGTGATGGGAGTTACACTGTGGGTGAGGTGGGAGTTACTCTGTGGGTAAGTTGGGAGTTACTCTGTTTCGGAAGATGGGAGTTACTCTGTGGGGAATATAGGACTTACTCTTTGGGGGAGATCGGAGTTACTCTGTGGGTGGATGGGAGTTACTCTGTTTCGGAAGATGGAGTTACTCTGTGGGAAAGATAGGACTTACTCTTTGGGGGAGATCGGAGTTAATCTGTGGGTGGATGGGAGTTACTCTGTGGGGAACAGAGGCTAGATACCCATGCCTTTATCAGTGATGGGAGTTACTAAGTGGGAAATATAGGATTTACTCTGTGGGGAAGATGGGAGTTACTCTTTAGGGAAGATGGGAGTTACTCTTTGGGGAAGATGGGAGTTACTCTTTGGGGAAGATGGGAGTTACTCTTTGGGTAAGATGGTAGTTACTCTTTGAGGAAGATGGTAGTTACTCTTTGGGGAAGATGGGAGTTACTCTTTGGGGACGATATAGTTACTCTGTGGGGAAGATGGGAGTTACTCTGTGGGGGAGATTATGGTTAATCTGTGGGGGAGATGGGAGTTACTCAATGGGGGAGATTGGAGTTACTCTATGGGGGAGATGGGAGTTACACTGTGGGAAGATGGAAGTTAATCTGTGGGGGAGATGGGAGTTACTCTGTGGGGAAGAGAGCCCAGCTACCCAGGCCTATATCAGTGATGGGAGTTACTCTGTGGGGAAGATATGAGTTACTCTGTGGGGAAGATGGGAGTTACTCTTTGGGGAAGATGGGAGTTACTCTGTGGGGAAGATGACAGCTACTCTGTGGGGGAGATCGGAGTTACTCTGTGGGGAAGATGGCGTTAATCTGTGTGGAAAAGGGCCAACCTACGCGGGCCTATATCAGTTATGGGAGTTACTCTGTGGGAAATATTAGAGTTACTCTGTGGGGAAGATGGGGGTTATTATGTGGGTGAGATGGGAGATACTCTGTGGGAAATATGGGAGTTACTCTGTGGGGGAGATGGGAGTTGCTCAGTGGGAGTGATAGGAGTTACTCTGCAGGGAAGATGTTAGTTACTCTGTTGGGAAAATGAAGTTACTCTGTGGGGAATATGGGAGTTACTCTGTCGGGAAGATGGTAGTTACTCTGTGGGAGAGGTGGGAGTTACGTTGTGGGGAAGATGGGGTTTTTTCAGTGGGGAAGACATGAGTTACTCTGTAGGGGAGATCGGTGTTACTCTTTGGGGAAGATGGGAGATAATTGTGGGGAAGATAGGAGTTAGTCTGTGGGGGTGATCGGAGTTACTCTGTGGGAAATGTAAGTTACTCTTTTGAGAATATGGGAGTTACTCTGCGGGAAAGATATGAGTTAGTCTGTGGGGGAGCTGGGAGTTACTCTGTGGGGAAGATTGGAGTTACTCTGTGGGGAAGATAGGAGTTACTCTGTGGGGAAGATGGGAGTTACTATGTGGGGGAGATTGGAGTTACTCTTTGGGGGAGATGGGAGTTACTCAGTGGGGAAGAAGGGAGTTACTATGTGTGGGAGATTGGAGTTACTCTTTGGGGGAGATGGGAGTTACTAAGTGGGGAAGATGGAAGTTACTGTGTGGGGAAGATAGGAGTTACTCTGTGGGGGAGAAATGAATTACTCTCTGGGGAAGAGAGCCAAGCTACCCAGGCCGATATCAGTGATGGGAGTTACTCTGTGGGGAAGATGAAAGTTACTCAGTGGGGAAAATGGAGTTGCTCTGTAGGAAATATGGGAGTTAATCTGTGGGGGAGATGGGAGTTAATCTACAGGGAAGATGGGTGTTACTCTGTCAGGAAGATGGAGTTACTCTTTGGGAGAGATGGGAGTTAATATGTGGGGAAGATGAGAGTTACTCTGTTGGGAAGATGGGAGTTACTCAGTGGGTAAGATTAAAGTTACTCTGTTGGGAAGTTGGGAGTTACTCAGTGGGGGAGGTGGGAGTTACTCTGTGGGTGAGGTGGGAGTTACTCTGTGGGTAAGGTGGGAGTTACTCTCTTTCGGAAGATATGAGTTACTCAGTGGGGAAGATGAGGTTACTCTGTGGGGAAGATAAATGTTACTCAGTGGGGAAAATAGAGTTGCTCTGTAGGAAATATGGGAGTTAATCTGCGGGGGAGATGGGAGTTACTCTGCAGGGAAGATGGGAGTTACTCTGTCAGGAAAATGGGAGTTACTCTGTGGGAGAGATGGGAGTTAATATGTGGGGAAGATGAAAGTTACTCTGTTGGGAAGATGGGAGTTACTCAGTGGGGGAGATGGGAGTAACTCTGTGGGAGAGATGGGAGTTAATATGTGGGGAATATAAGAGTTACTCTGTTGGGAAGATGGGAGTTACTCAGTGTGTAAGATGAAAGTTACTCTGTTGGGAAGATGGGAGTTACTCAGTGGGGGAGATGGGAGTTACTCTGTAGGTGGATGGGAGTTACTCTGTGGGAGAGATGGGAGTTAATATATGGGGAAGATAAGAGTTACTCTGTGGGGAAGATGGGAGTTACTCAGTAGGGAAGAAGGGAGTTACTATGTGGGGGAGATCGGAGTTACTCTTTGGGGGAGATGGGAGTTACTAAGTGGGGAAGATGGGAGTTACTATATGGGGAAGATAAGAGTTAATATGTGGGGAAGATAGGAGTTGCTCTGTGGGGGAGATGGGAGTTACACTGTGGGAAGATGGAAGTTAATATTTGGGGAAGATGGGAGTTACTCTGTAGAGGAGAAAGGAGTTACTCTGTGGGGAAGAGTGCCAAGCTACCCAGGCCGATATCAGTGATGGGAGTTACTCTGTAGGGAAGATGAATGTTACTCAGTGGGGAAAATGGAGTTGCTCTGTAGGAAATATGGGAGTTAATATGCGGGCGAGATGGGAGTTAATCTGCAGGGAAGATGGGAGTTACTCTGTCAGGAAGATGGGAGTTACTCTGTGGGAGAGATGGGAGTTACTCTGTTGGGAAGATGGGAGTTACTCAGTGGGTAAGATTAAAGTTACTCTGTTGGTAAGATGGGAGTTACTCAGTGGGGGAGATGGGAGTTACTCTGTGGGTGAGGTGGGAGTTACTCTGTGGGTAAGGTGGGAGTTACTCTGTTTCGGAAGATGGGAGTTACTCAGTGGGGAAGATGAGTTACTCTGTGGGGAAGATAGGACTTACTCTTCGGGGAGATCGGAGTTACTCTGTGGGTGGATGGGAGTTACTCTGTGGGGAACAGAGGCAAGATACCCATGCCTTTATCAGTGATGGGAGTTACTAAGTGGGAAACATGGGAGTTACTCTTTGGGGAAGATGGGAGTTACACTTTGGGGAAGATGGGAGTTACTCTTTGGGGAAGATGGGAGTTACTCTTTGGGGATGATGGGAGTTACTCTTTGGGGAAGAAGGGTGTTACTCTTTGAGGAAGATGGGAGTTACTCTGTGGGGGAGATGGGAGTTACACTGTGGGAAGATGGAAGTTAATCTGTGGGGAAGATGGGAGTTACTCTGTGGAGTAGATTGGAGTTACTCTGTGGGGGAGAAAGGAGTTACTCTGTGGGGAAGAGTGCCAAGCTACCCAGGCCGATATCAGTGATGGGAGTTACTCTGTGGGGAAGATGAAGGTTACTCAGTGGAGAAAATGGAGTTGCTCTGTAGGAAATATGGGAGTTAATATGCGGGGGAGATGGGAGTTAATCTGCAAGGAAGATGGGAGTTACTCTGTCAGGAAGATGGGAGTTACTCTGTGGGAGAGATGGGAGATAATATGTGGGGAAGATAGGAGTTACTCAGTGGGTAAGATGAAAGTTACTCTGTTGGGAAGATGGGAGTTACTCTGTCAGGAAGATGGGATTTACTCTGTCAGGAAGATGGGAGTTACTCTGTGGGAGAGATGGGAGTTAATATGTGGGGAAGATAGGAGTTACTCAGTGGGTAAGATGAAAGTTACTCTGTTGGGAAGATGGGAGTTACTCTGTCAGGAAGATGGGATTTACTCTGTCAGGAAGATGGGAGTTACTCAGTGGGGAAGATGAGTTACTCTGTGGGGAAGATAGGACTTACTCTCTGGGGGAGATCAGACTTACTATGTGGGTGGATGGGAGTTACTCTGTGGGGAACAGAGGCAAGATACCCATGCCTTTATCAGTGATGGGAGTTACTAAGTGGGAAATATGGTATTTATTCTGTGGGGAAGATGGGAGTTACTCTTTGGGGAAGATGGGAGTTACTCTTTGGGGAAGATGGTAGTTACTCTTTGAGGAAGATGGTAGTTACTCTTTGGGGAAGATGGGAGTTACTCTTTGGGGAAGATGGGAGTTACTCTTTGGGGAAGATGGAGTTACTCTTTGGGGAAGATGGCAGTTACTCTGTGGGGATGATTATGGTTACTCTGTGGGGGAGATGGGAGTTACTCTGTGGGGGAGATTGGAGTTACTCTGTGGGGGAGATGGGAGTTACACTGTGGGAAGATGGAAGTTAATATGTGGGGAAGAGAGCCCAGCTACCCAGGCCTATATCAGTGATGGGAGTTACTCTGTGGGGAAGATATGAGTTACTCTGTGGGGAAGATGGGAGTTACTCTTTGGGGAAGATGGGAGTTACTCTGTGGGGATGATGGGAGTTACTCTGTAGGGGAGATCGGAGTTACTCTTTGGGGGAGATGGGAGATAATTGTGGGGAAGATAGGAGTTCGTCTGTGGGGGATATCGGAGTTACTCAGTGGGAAATGTGAGTTACTCTTTTGAGGATATGGGAGTTTTTCTGCGGGGAAGATATGAGTTACTCTGTGGGGGAGCTGGGAGTTACTCTGTGGGGAAGATGGGAGTTACTCTGTGGGGAAGATAGGAGTTACTCTGTGGGAAAGATTAGAGTTACTCTGTGGAAGAGATGGGAATTACTATGTGGGGAAGATGGGAGTTACTGAGTGGGGAAGATGGGAGTTACTATGTGGGGAAGATAGGAGTTACTCTGTGGGGAAGATGGGAGTTACTATGTGGGGGAGATTGGAGTTACTCTTTGGGGGAGATGGGAGTTACTCAGTGGGGAAGAAGGGAGTTACTGTGTGGGGAAGATTGGAGTTACTCAGTGGGGAAGAAGGGAGTTACTGTGTGGGGAAGATTGGAGTTACTCTTTGGGGAAGATGGTAGTTACTCTTTGAGGAAGATGGTAGTTACTCTTTGGGGAAGATAGGAGTTACTCTTTGGGGAAGATGGGAGTTACTCTTTGGGGAAGATGGAGTTACTCTTTGGGGAAGATGGCAGTTACTCTGTGGGGAAGATTATGGTTACTCTGTGGGGGAGATGGGAGTTACTCTGTGGGGGAGATTGGAGTTACTCTGTGGGGGAGATGGGAGTTACACTGTGGGAAGATGGAAGTAAATATGTGGGGAAGAGAGCCCAGCTACCCAGGCCTATATCAGTGATGGGAGTTACTCTGTGGGGAAGATATGAGTTACTCTGTGGGGAAGATGGGAGTTACTCTTTGGGGAAGATGGGAGTTACTCTGTGGGGATGATGGGAGTTACTCTGTGGGGGAGATCGGAGTTACTCTGTGGGGAAGATGGAGTTAATCTGTGTGGACAAGGGCCACCTACGCAGGCCTATATCAGTAATGGGAGTTACTCTGTGGGAAATATTAGAGTTACTCTGTGGGGAAGATGGGGGTTATTCTGTGGGGGAGATGGGAGATACTCTGTGGGAAAGATGGGAGTTACTCTGTGGGGGAGATGGGAGTTACTCAGTGGGAGTGATAGGAGTTACTCTGCAGGGAAGATGTTAGTTACTCTGTTGGGAAAATGAAGTTACTCTGTGGGGAATATGGGAGGTGCTCTGTTGGGGAAGATGGGAGTTACTCTGTGTGGGAGTTGGGAGTTACTCTGCGGGGAATATGAGAGTTAATCTGTGGGAAGACGGGTTACTCTGTGGGGAAGATGGGAGTTACTCTGTCGGGAAGATGGTAGTTACTCTGTGGGAGAGGTGGGAGTTACGTTGTGGGGAAGATAGGAGATACTCAGTGGGGAAGACATGAGTTACTCTGTAGGGGAGATCGGAGTTACTCTTTGGGGGAGATGGGAGATAATTGTGGGGAAGATAGGAGTTCGTCTGTGGGGGATATCGGAGTTACTCGGTGGGAAATGTGAGTTACTCTTTTGAGGATATGGGAGTTTTTCTGCGGGGAAGATATGAGTTACTCTGTGGGGGAGCTGGGAGTTACTCTGTGGGGAAGATGGGAGTTACTCTGTGGGGAAGATAGGAGTTACTCTGTGGGAAAGATTAGAGTTACTCTGTGGAAGAGATGGGAATTACTATGTGGGGAAGATGGGAGTTACTGAGTGGGGAAGATGGGAGTTACTATGTGGGGAAGATAGGAGTTACTCTGTGGGGAAGATGGGAGTTACTAGGTGGGGGAGATTGGAGTTACTCTTTGGGGGAGATGGGAGTTACTCAGTGGGGAAGAAGGGAGTTACTGTGTGGGGAAGATTGGAGTTACTCTTTGGGGGAGATGTGAGTTACTAAGTGGGGAAGATGGGAGTTACTCTGTGGGGGAGAAAGGAGTTACTCTGTGGGGAAGAGAGCCAAGCTAACCAGGCCAATATCAGTGATGGGAGTTACTCTGTGGGGAAGATGAAAGTTACTCAGTTGGGAAAATGGTGTTGCTCTGTAGGAAATATGGGAGTTAATCTGCAGGGGAGATGGGAGTTAATCTGCAGGGAAGATGGGAGTTACTCTGTCAGGAAGATGGAGTTACTCTGTGGGAGAGATGGGAGTTAATATGTGGGGAAGATAAGAGTTACTCTGTTGGGAAGATGGGAGTTACTCAGTGGGGGAGGTGGGAGTTACTCTGTGGGTGAGGTGGGAGATACTCTGTGGGTAAGGTGGGAGTAACTCTGTTTCGGAAGATGTGAGTTACTCAGTGGGGAAGATTGAGTTACTCTGTGGGGAAGATAAAAGTTACTCAGTGGGGAAAATAGAGTTGCTCTGTAGGAAATATGGGAGTTAATCTGCGGGGGAGATGGGAGTTACTCTGCAGGGAAGATGGGAGTTACTCTGTCAGGAAGATGGCAGTTAATCTGTGGGAGAGATGGGAGTTAATATGTGGGGAAGATAAGATTTACTCTGTTGGGAAGATGGGAGTTACTCTGTCAGGAAGATGGGAGTTACTCTGTGGGAGAGATGGGAGTTAATATGTGGGGAAGATAGGAGTTACTCAGTGGGTAAGATGAAAGTTACTCTGTTGGGAAGATGGGAGTTACTCAGTGGGGGAGATGGGAGTAACTCTGTGGGAGAGATGGGAGTTAAAATGTGGGGAAGATAAGAGTTACTCTGTTGGGAAGATGGGAGTTACTCAGTGGGGGAGATCGGAGTTACTCTGTGGGTGGATGGGAGTTACTCTGTGGGAGAGATGGGAGTTAATGTGTGGGGAAGATAAGAGTTACTCTGTGGGGAAGATGGGAGTTACTCATTGGGGGAGATGGGAGTTACGCTGTGGTTGAGGTGGTAGTTACTCTGTGGGTAAGGTGGGAGTTACTCTGTTTTGGAAGATGGGAACTACTCAGTGGGGAAGATGAGGTTACTCTGTGGGGAAGATAGGACTTACTCTTTGGGGGAGATCAGAGTTACTCTGTGGGTGGATGGGAGTTACTCTGTGGGAGAGATGGGAGTTAATATGTGTGGAAGATGGGACTTACACTGTGGGAAGATGGAAGTTAATATGTGGGGAAGATGGGAGTTACTCTGTAGAGGAGAAAGGAGTTACTCTGTGGGGAAGAGAGCCAAGCTACCCAGGCCGATATCAGTGATGGGAGTTACTCTGTGGGGAAGATGAAAGTTACTCAGTGGGGAAAATTGAGTTGCTCTGTGGGAAATATGTGAGTTAATATGCGGGCGAGATGGGAGTTCATCTGCAGGGAAGATGGGAGTTACTCTGTCAGGAAGATGGGAGTTAATATGTGGGAGAGATGGGAGTTACTCTGTTGGGAAGATGGGAGTTACTCAGTGGGTAAGATTAAAGTTACTCTGTTGGGAAGATGGGAGTTACTCAATGGGGGAGATGGGAGTTACTCTGTGGGTGAGGTGGGAGTTACTCTGTGGGTAAGGTGGGAGTTACTCTGTTTCAGAAGATGGGAGTTACTCAGTGGGGAAGATGAGTTACTCTGTGGGGAAGATAGGACTTACTCTTTGGGGAGATCTGAGCTACTCTGTGGGTGGATGGGAGTTACTCTGTGGGGAACAGAGGCAAGATACCCATGCCTTTATCAGTGATTGGAGTTACTAATTGGGAAAAATGGGAGTTACTCTGTGGGGAAGAGGAGAGTTACTCTTTAGGGAAGATGGAAGTTACTCTTTGGGGAAGATGGGAGTTACTCTTTGGGGAAGATGGGAGTTAATCTTTGAGGAAGATGGAAGTTACTGTTTGGGGAAGATAGGAGTTACTCTTTGGGGAAGAAGGGAGTTACTCTGTGGAGTAGATTGGAGTTACTCTGTGGGGGAGAAAGGAGTTACTCTGTGGGGAAGAGTGCCAAGCTACCCAGGCCGATATCAGTGATGGGAGTTACTCTGTGGGGAAGATGAAGATTACTCAGTGGGGAAAATGGAGTTGCTCTGTAGAAAATATGGGAGTTATTATGCGGGAGAGATGGGAGTTAATATGCAGGGAAGATGGGAGTTACTCTGTGGGAGAGATGGGAGTTAATATGTGGTGAAGATAAGAGTTTTTCTGTGGGAGAGATGGGAATTAATATGTGGGAGAGATGGGAGTTACTCAGTGGGGGAGATGGGAGTTACGCTGTGGTTGAGGTGGTAGTTACTCTGTGGGTAAGGTGGGAGTTACTCTGTTTTGGAAGATGGGAGTTACTCAGTGGGGAAGATGATGTTACTCTGTGGGGAAGATAGGACTTACTCTTTGGGGGAGATCAGAGTTACTCTGTGGGTGGATGGGAGTTACTCTGTGGGAGAGATGGGAGTTAATATGTGTGGAAGATGGGAGTTACTCTTTGGGGAAGATGGAAGTTACTCTTTGGGGAAGATGGGAGTTACTCTGTTGGGAAGATTATGGTTACACTGTGGGGGAGATGGGAGTTACTCTGTGGGGGAGATTGGAGTTATTCTGTGGGGGAGATGGGAGTTACACTGTGGGAAGATGTAAGTTAATATGTGGGGAAGATGGGAGTTACTCTGTAGAGGAGAAAGGAGTTACTCTGTGGGGAAGAGAGCCAAGCTACCCAGGCCGATATCAGCGATGGGAGTTACTCTGTGGGGAAGATGAAAGTTACTCAGTGTGGAAAATGGAGTTGCTCTTTAGGAAATATGGGAGTTAATATGCGGTCGAGATGGGAGTTAATCTGCAGGGAAGATGGGAGTTACTCTGTCAGGAAGATGGGAGTTAATCTGTGGGAGAGATGGGAGTTACTCTGTTGGGAAGATGGGAGTTACTCAGTGGGTAAGATTAAAGTTACTCTGTTGGGAAGATGGGAGTTACTCAGTGGGGGAGATGGGAGTTAGTCTGTGGGTGGGGTGGGAGTTACTCTGTGGGTAAGGTGGGAGTTACTCTGTTTCGGACGATGGGAGTTACTCAGTGGGGAAGATGAGTTACTCTGTGGAGAAGATAGGACTTACTCTTTGGGGAGATCGGAGTTACTCTGTGGGTGGATGGGAGTTACTCTGTGGGGAACATAGTCAAGATACCCATGCTTTTATCAGTGATGGGAGTTACTAAGTGGGAAAAATGGGAGTTACTCTGTGGGGAATTGGAGCGTTACTCTTTAGGGAAGATGGGAGTTACTCTTTGGGGAAGATGGGAGTTACTCTTTGAGGAAGATGGGAGTTACTGTTTGGGGAAGATAGGAGTTACTCTTTGGGGAAGAAGGGAGTTACTCTTTGAGGAAGATGGGAGTTACTCTGTGGGGGAGATGGGAGTTACACTGTGGCAAGATTGATGTTAATCTGTGGGGAAAATGGGAGTTACTCTGTGGAGTAGATTGGAGTTACTCTGTGGGGGAGAAAGGAGTTACTCTGTGGGGAAGAGTGCCAAGCTACCCAGGTCGATATCAGTGATGGGAGTTACTATGTGGGGAAGATGAAGATTACTCAGTGGGGAAAATGGAGTTGCTCTGTAGGAAATATGGGAGTTAATATGCGGGCGAGATGGGAGTTCATCTGCAGGGAAGATGTGAGTTACTCTGTCAGGAAGATGGGAGTTACTCTGTGGGAGAGATGGGAGTTAATATGTGGGGAAGATAGGAGTTACTCAGTGGGTAAGATGAAAGTTACTATGTTGGGAAGATGGGAGTTACTCTGTCAGGAAGATGGGAGTTACTCTGTCAGGAAGATGGGAGTTATTCAGTGGGGAAGATAGGACTTACTCTATGGGGGAGATCGGACTTACTCTGTGGGTGGATGGGAGTTACTCTGTGGGGAACAGAGGCAAGATACCCATGCCTTTATCAGTGATGGGAGTTACTAAGTGGGAAATATGTTAGTTATTATGTGGGGAAGATGGGAGTTACTCTTTGGGGAAGATGGGAATTACTCTTTGGGGAAGATGGGAGTTACTCTTTGGAGAAGATGGGAGTTACTCTTTGAGGAAGATGGTAGTTACTCTTTGGGGAAAATAGGAGTTACTCTTTTGGGAAGAAGGGAGTTACTCTGTGGGGAAGATTATGGTTACTCTGTGGGGGAGATGGGAGTTACTCTGTGGGGAAGATTATTGTTACTCTGTGGGGAAGATTATTGTTGCTCTGTGGGGGAGATGGGAGTTACTCTGTGGGGAAGATGAGAGTTACTCTGTGTTGAAGATGAGAGTTACTATTTGGGGAAGATGGGAGTTACTCTGTAAGGAAGATGGGAGTTACTCTCTTTGGCCCTGATTGTCTTTGACTGTGTGACATGGCAGACTCTATGTGCATCTATCGTTGACCTTGTGCCATGGCAGACTTAATGTTCATATATCTTTGTGCGTGTGTGGGTGTTCCTGTTAATTTCATCTTAACGATTGTGTAATCAAGGACTTGTTACTGGGTAATTACCGAGTAGCATTGACTGAACGGTCTGCTAGTTAGATTTAATGAATCAGAAACGAAAACGTATATATATATATATATATATATATATATATATATATATATAAGATTTATATATTTATCTTCCAGGAGCAAAAATGACATTTTAAGGACATTCCTTGTATTAACAAATCATTAGGCCCTGTACAATGTATGTTTGGTTGTGGGTTAGTTCAAATTATGTTCTTGGAGTGGAAATAAACCTCACTTAACATTTTAAATACATTTAAATGATTTTTTATGTGAAAAATGCTTTCTTTCTGATGTTGTAAAGCATATTTAGAAATCATATTGACAACTAAATTGAATATCTGAGGGGGGTATGGAAGTGATTTAAAAGTTAATTAACCCCATGATCTGCTACTATACCACATTCTCTGTGTGTGTGTGTGTCTGTGTGTATGTGTGTGTTTGGACATGTTTAACATTTCTTGCGGGGAAGTAGTCTGAACCAGAAGTCCCCACAAGAATAGCAAACAAAAATGTGCACGTGTGTGTGTGTGTGTCTGTGTGTGTGTTTTCCGTGTGTGTAAATGTGCGTGACTGAATGTGTGTGTGCCTATGCGCGCGTGTGTGTTTGTGTGTTTACCTTGTTATAATAATAAAATAAGAAGCCATTTAGCAGACGCTTTTATCCAAAGCAACTTACAGTCATGCGTGCATACATTATTATTATTTTTTTGTGTATGGGTGGTCCCGGGGATCGAACCCACTACCTTGGCGTTACAAGCGCCGTGCTCTACCAGCTGAGCTACAGAGGACCACATGTGTTATGTGTCCCCCCCCCCGCCAACGTGGGTACACTGTAATTACACGCTGATAGACTATCCTAGAACTGTGTAAACCGTCTCAACTGTATAGCTCCGATTCCTTTTTTTCCTTGAGGTCTGAAGCCTCTCTCTCTACCTATCTCTCTAGCAAGAGTATTTTATAAGCATGTCCTCTATTATCAGTTCTCAGTTCTTCCCACTACTGCATATATTAGGCTTGTGGAGGTTGTGAGTAGCCGATTTTCAGCCCGACCACCCGGTCCTCTACCCTCACATTCAGCCACAATGGCCAGATGCATACACCCATGCAAGGGATGTGCACACACCACCCCAGAGACAGTAGTGGAACAAAATGAGGTGGAATATCCATGCCAGTGAACACGGATTGCTCCATTTTCAACCGTCACTTCCAGCATGACACCGTCCTGTTCATAACGCTAGCGATTACCAAATTGAGGATACATGTTAAAAGACAGGGGCCTTGTGCTGCAGTGGCTCCATCATTAACACCAGAATACACCGCACACTTAACTGTAGAACAATTACAGCACGGTCGAAAGGTTATTCATGCAGTTCAGGCCGACACCCCATCACAACCACCACTATGACAGCATTACGTGCAGCATCGAAGAGCCTGTCCTTTTCGTTGACGTTCACCTGATGTTCACTGACATTGAGGCGGATCTGATGCAGGCCGTATGGAGATGAAGTGATGACATGTGCATTATGGAGTGGAGCGGTGGAGCTAGTGAAGCCGTGGGGATTGAATTACCAGCCCAGAGGCTTCTTAATAGGGGGAACATTACGCTGTGGGCTCCCCATGACTTCCTGATTCATGGCGGTTGGATGGTGAGGGATGCATTAATGAAGGGACGCGGTATACATTCCTGACCGGTGGAGGCTGTGTAATCAAGGCCACCCACCCTGGTGAACCCCACCCTCTCTAATTTTGATTATTTATAATCAGCCTAGATATGATTTAAACTTTCACTGCGGTTTTACTACGGCTGCCACCGGCCGACTGCACTGAATGCCGGACAGAGGGGTTGTTTAGTGTCAGGAACGAAGGACGGTGGAGGTGTGAATGGATGGATGGAAGGATGAGGCATCACTAGTGAGTTGAATAGGATGCTACTATGGTGGAGAGGGTGTGATAGCACTGCGCTGTAATGCAATTTTCCCATGCTCTGTTCATAATATAGTACATACTATAGAAGACAGTGTGATTACTTATTCTGTGGTGTGGGAGTAGATCACTCTCGGGAGGGATGTTATCATTACTAACAGTTGGTTATGTAGAAAAGTTCAAAACTGGCACCAATTTCCACTTAAAATGGCCTATGCAGACTACACCAGATGTTTGCATTACAGACTCTATTGTTTGGCGTGACATTCGTCAAAAGGCCAAAGCCTGCATTTATTTATCTTTAACACGTCTCCCTTTAAGAAGGACTCGGCATACAGCAAACCATGAACCAACACCTCCTTGATCAGCATTTTGAAACGTACAAAGGAAATAACAAACAGCTTTATTTATTTATTTATTTCATCCTTGTCTACTTAGATACATTTCCCCGGGCATTGAAACAGCCAATTATTCCGACTCCGGAGTGTGGAGAGGTAGGTCTGCGGTGGACAGGGAGCCAAAGGTGACAGCGATAGCGGGAGAGCTCTCAACTCTCGCTCCTTGACTTAATAATAGTATCTACCAGCCCAGGCCTCTCAACCACCACCATCACTACACCCTCTGTCGTGGCTATTTATAGCTGGCCAACCTTTAGCTAGCTGGGCCTCTCTCTCAGGCTCTGCCGGTTGGAGTGATTGGAGGCTAGCTCATCCACTCCCTATTTATTATAGTTCTACCGATAATAACCCTAAAAATAAATACTTTACCCAAGAGTATAATGATTTTTATGTTTTTTTTTCTAACAATACAGTTTGCTGGTCCATCTGAACCCTGATATTGTGACATATTATACAATGGGTGGTTCTAATCCTGAATGCTGATTGGTTAAAACCGCATTCCAGCCGGTGTCTATTCCACTCTGGGAGTGTGGTGCCAGGGAAATAACTTCTCACTCAATCGTCAACAAAACACAGGAGATGATCGTGGACTTCAGGAAACAGCAAAGGGTGCACCACCCTATCCACATTAACGGGACCGCAGTGGAGAAGGTGGAAAGCTTCAAGTTCCTTGGCGTACACATCACTGACAAACTGAAATGGTCCACCCACACAGACAGTGTGGTGAAGAAGGTGCAACAGAGCCTATTCAACCTCAGGAGGCTGAAGAAATTTGGCTTGGCACCTAAAACCCTCACAAACTGTTACAGATGCACAATTGAGAGCATCCTGTCGGGCTGTATCAGCGCCTGGTATGGCAACTGCATCGCCCACAACCGCAGGGCTTTCCAGAGGGTGGTGCGGTCTGCCGAACGCATTACCGGGGGCAAACTACCTGCCCTCCAAGGCACATACACCACCCGATGTCACCGGAACGCCAAAAAGATCATCAAGGACATCAACCACCCGAGCAACTGCCTGTTCACCCCGCTATCATCCAGAAGGCGAGGTCAGTACAGGTGCATCAAAGCTGGGACCGAGAGAATGAAAAACAGCTTCTATCTCAAGGCCTCATCGCCTGGTACGGCAACTGCACCGCCCGCAACTGCAGGGCTCTCCAGAGGGTGGTGCGGTCTGCCGAACGCATTACAGGAGGCACACTACCCGCCCTCCAGGATACCTACAGCATCCAATGTGAGTACGGAGTATACACATACACACAGACTTTTATCTATGTAAAGTCCTGTGTAGCTCAGTTGGTAGAGCATGGCGTTTGCAACGCCAGGGTTTTGGGTTCGATTCCCACGGGGGGCCAGTATGAAAATGTATGCACTCACTAACTGTAAGTCTCTCTGGATAAGAGCGTCTGCTAAATGACTAAAATGTAAATGTAAATGTAAAGGAAGGCCAAAAATATCATCAAGGACATCAACCACCCGAGCCACTGCCTGTTCACCCCGCTATCATCCAGAAGGCGAAGTCAGTACAGATGCATCAAAGCTGGGACCGAGAGCCTGAAAAACAGCTTCTATCTCAAGGCCATCAGACTGTTAAATAGCCATCGCTAGCACATTAGAGGCTGCCGCTGCCTTTAGAAATCACTGGCCACTTTAAGAAATTGAACACTAGTCACTTAAATAATGTTTACATATCTTGCATTACTCATCTCGTATGAATATGTCTATACTGTATTCTATAATATTCTATAATATTCTACTGTATCTTAGTCCATGCCGCTCTGTCATTGCTCGTCCATATACAGTTGAAGTCAGAAGTTTACATACACTTAGGTTGGAGTCATTAAAACCAGTTTTTCAACCACTCCACACATTTCTTGTTAACAAACTAGTCGGTTAGGACATCTCCTTTGTGCATGACACAAGTCATTTTTCCAACAATTGTTTACAGACATAATATTTCACTTAGAATTCACTGTATCACAATTCCAGTGGGTCAGAAGTTTACATACACTAAGTTGACTGTGCCTTTAAACAGCTTGGAAAATTCCAGAAAATTATGTCATGGCTTTAGAAGCTTCTGATAGGCTAATTGACATCATTTGAGTCAATTGGTGGTGTACCTGTGGATGTATTTTAAGGCCTACCTTCAAACGCAGTGCCTCTTTGCTTGACATCATGGGAAAATCAAAAGAAATCAGCCAAGACCTCAGACATTTTTTTGTAGACCTCCACAAGTCTGGTTCATCCTTGGGAGCAATTTCCAAACGCCTGAAGGTACCACGTTCATCTGTACAAACAATACGCAAGTATAAACACCATGGGACCACGCAGCCGTCATACTGCTCAGGAAGGAGACGCGTTCTGTCTTCTAGATATGAACATTCTTTGGTGCGAAAACTGCAAATCAATCCCAGAACAACAGCAAACGACCTTGTGAAGATGCTGGAGGAAACAGGTACAAAAGTATCTATATCCACAGTGAAACAAGTCCTATATCGACATAACCTGAAAGGTCGCTCAGCAAGGAAGAAGCCACTGCTCCAAAATCGCCATAAAAAAGCCAGACTACGGTTTGCAGCTGCACATGGGGACAAAGATCGTACTTTTGGAGAAATGTCCTCTGGTCTGATGAAATAAAAATAGAACTGTTTGACCATAATGACCATCGTTATGTTTGGAGGAAAAAGGGGGATGCTTGTAAGCAGAAGAACACATTTACATTTACATTTACATTTACATTTTAGTCATTTAGCAGACGCTCTTATCCAGAGCGACTTACAGGAGCAATTAGGGTTAAGTGCCTTGCTCAAGGGCACATTTACGTCATTTAGCAGACGCTCTTATCCAGAGCGACTCACCAATTGGTGCGTTCACCCTATAGCCAGTGGGATAACCACTTTACAATTTTTTTTTGGGGGGGGGGGGTAGAAGGATTACTTTATCCTATCCCAGGTATTCCTTAAAGAGGTGGGGTTTCAAATGTCTCCGGAAGGTGGTGAGTGACTCCGCTGTCCTGGCGTCGTGAGGGAGCTTGTTCCACCATTGGGGTGCCAGAGCAACGAACAGTTTTGACTGGGCTGAGCGGGAACTATGCTTCCGCAGAGGAAGGGGAGCCAGCAGGCCAGAGGTGGATGAACGCAATGCCCTCGTTTGGGTGTAGGGACTGATCAGAGCCCGAAGGTACAGAGGTGCCGTTCCCCTCACTGCTCCATAGGCAAGCACCATGGTCTTGTAGCGGATGCGAGCTTCAACTGGAAGCCAGTGGAGTGTGCGGAGGAGGGGGGTGACGTGAGAGAACTTGGGAAGGTTGAACACCAGACGGGCTGCGGCATTCTGGATGAGTTGTAGGGGTTTAATGGCACAGGCAGGGAGGCCAGCCAACAGCGAGTTGCAGTAGTCCAGACGGGAGATGACAAGTGCCTGGATTAGGACCTGTGCCGCTTCCTGTGTAAGGCAGGGTCGTACTCTCCGAATGTTGTAGAGCATGAACCTGCAGGAGCGGGTCACCGCCTTGATGTTGGCGGAGAACGACAGGGTGTTGTCCAGGGTCACGCCTAGGCTCTTCGCACTCTGGGAGGAGGACACAGCGGAGTTGTCAACCGTGATGGCGAGATCATGGAACGGGCAGTCCTTCCCCGGGAGGAAGAGCAGCTCCGTCTTGCCAGGGTTCAGCTTGAGGTGGTGATCCGTCACCCATACTGATATGTCTGCCAGACATGCAGAGATGCGATTCGCCACCTGGTTATCAGAAGGGGGAAAGGAGAAGATTAGTTGTGTATCGTCAGCGTAGCAATGATAGGAGAGGCCATGTGAGGATATGACAGAGCCAAGTGACTTGGTGTATAGGGACAAAAGGAGAGGGCCTAGAACTGAGCCCTGGGGGACACCAGTGGTGAGAGCACGTGGTGCGGAGACAGCTTCTCGCCACGCCACTTGGTAGGAGCGACATGTCAGGTAGGACGCAATCCAGGAGTGAGCCGCGCCGGAGATGCCCAGCTCGGAGAGGGTGGAGAGGAGGATCTGATGGTTCACAGTATCAAAGGCAGCAGACAGGTCTAGAAGGACAAGAGCAGAGGAGAGAGAGTTAGCTTTAGCAGTGCGGAGAGCCTCCGTGACACAGAGAAGAGCAGTCTCAGTTGAATGACCAGTCCTGAAACCTGACTGGTTTGGATCAAGAAGGTCATTCTGAGAGAGATAGCAAGAGAGTTGGCTAAAGACGGCACGCTCAATAGTTTTGGAAAGAAAAGAAAGAAGGGATACTGGTCTGTAGTTGTTGACATCAGTGGGATCGAGTGTTGGTTTCTTGAGAAGGGGAGCAACTCTCGCTCTCTTGAAGACGGAAGGGACATGGCCAGCGGTCAAGGATGAGTTGATCAGCGAGGTGAGGTAGGGGAGAAGGTCACCGGAGATGGTCTGGAGAAGAGAGGAGGGGATGGGGTCAAGCGGGCAGGTTGTTGGGCGGCCTGCAGTCACAAGTCGCAGGATTTTATCTGGAGAGAGAGGGGAGAAAGAAGTCAAAGCATAGGGTAGGGCAGTGTGAGTAGGACCAGCAGTGTCATTAGACTTAACAAACGAGGATCGAATGTCGTCAACCTTCTTTTCAAAGTGGTTGACGAAGTCATCCACAGAGAGAGAGGGGGGGGGGGGCGGGGGGGGGAGGATTCAGGAGGGAGGAAAATGTGGCAAAGAGCTTCCTAGGGTTAGAGGCAGATGCTTGGAATTTAGAGTGGTAGAAAGTGGCCTTAGCAGCAGAAACAGATGAAGAAAATGTAGAGAGGAGGGAGTGAAAAGATGCCAGGTCGGCAGGGAGTTTAGTTTTCTTCCATTTCCGCTCCACTGCCCGGAGCTCTGTTCTGTGAGCTCGCAATGAGTCATCAAGCCACGGAGCTGGAGGGGAGGACCGAGCCGGCCGGGAGGATAGGGGACACAGAGAGTCAAAGGATGCAGAAAGGGAGGAGAGGAGGGTTGAGGAGGCAGAATCAGGAGATTGGAGGGAGAAGGATTGAGCAGAGGGAAGAGATGATAGGATGGAAGAGGAGAGAGTAGTGGGAGAGAGAGAGCGAAGGTTGCGGCGGCGCATTACCATCTGTGTAGGGGCAGAGTGAGTAGTGTGGGAGGAGAGCGAGAGAGAAAAGGAAACAAAGTAGTGGTCGGAGACATGGAGGGGAGTTGCAGTGAGATTAGTAGAAGAGCAGCATCTAGTAAAGATGAGGTCAAGCGTATTGCCTGCCTTGTGAGTAGGGGGGGACGGTGAGAGGGTGAGGTCAAAAGAGGAGAGAAGTGGAAAGAAGGAGGCAGAGAGAAATGAGTCAAATGTGGACATAGGGAGGTTGAAATCCCCCAAAACTGTGAGGGGTGAGCCATCCTCAGGAAAGGAACTTATCAAGGCGTCAAGCTCATTGATGAACTCTCCAAGGGAACCTGGAGGGCGATAGATGACAAGGATATTAAGCTTAAATGGGCTAGTGACTGTGACAGCATGGAATTCAAATGAGGAGATAGACAGATGGGTTAGGGGAAAAATTGAGAATGTCCACTTGGGAGAGATGAGGATTCCTTTGCCACCACCCCTCTGACCAGATGCTCTCGGGGTATGCGAGAACACATGGTCAGACGAGGAGAGAGCAGTAGGAGTAGCAGTGTTTTCAGTGGTAATCCATGTTTCCGTCAGCGCCAGGAAGTCGAGGGACTGGAGATTAGCATAGGCTGGGATGAAGTCAGCTTTGTTGGCAGCAGAACGGCAGTTCCAGAGGCTGCCTGAGACCTGGAACTCCAGGTGTGTGGTGCGTGCAGGGACCACCAGGTTAGAGAGGCAGCAGCCACGCGGTGTGGGGCGTTTGTGTAGCCTGTGCAGAGAGGAGAGAACAGGGATAGGCAGAGGCATAGTTGACAGGCTGTAGCAAATGGCTACAATAATGCAGAGGAGATCGGAATGAAATGAACTAAACATCTGGGACAGTAGAGAGCAGGGCCTCCCTCACCAAAAACTTCTACTTCTAACAACTATAATTGTTTCACTGAACCACCCGAACAAAAACTCTACCAACTTCCACCTTTAGAAATCAGAATTGTTGTGAACCACAGCGGTTCAATGTTTAAAGGAATAGAGTCAACCCACTTTATTCAGCTAGCTAACTATGACACCATAGCTAACTAGCATGCTAGCATCCAAAAACACACAGTTTAGCACCAACACTTGCATCCAAAAACACACAGTTTAGCGCCAACACTTGGTCACAACAAACCACCAATAGTGTGTTAACACACTAAGCAGATAATTCGTGTCCGTGTCTGTTGGCTAGCTAGCAATGGCCACTGTGTTGACCTTGTTTGAAGAACGGCTAGCTAGCTAGCTTCGTGCTACCCCCGGCACCGCCGAACAACAATGCCAACCCACAGTAACTAACCACAACAGCCCACAATGCCTAGCTATGACGCCATAGCTAACTAGCATGCTAGCATCCAATAACACACAGTTTAGCACCAATACTTGGTTACAACAAACCACCAAGAGTGTGTTAACACACTAAACAGATAATTCATGTCCGTGTCTAGTTTCTTTCGTAACGCAGCAAAAAATTAAGCGTTGGTTAGCTAGCACATTAACATTGGAAACCACTCTCCACCATTGCACTAAACAGATAATAACCAATAAACGTTACCAGTAGCTACCCGCTAGCTAGCTAGCCTCGTGCTTCGCCGGGCTCCGCCGTAACAATACTTAAACAATACGTAAACAATACTTACCTACAATAATTGCCCACGGAAACCTACAACAACCACCCAAATAAACTACCTACCTACGATCTAAATACATGGTTTAAGCTTTACTCAACACCATATGAGAAGCCAAGCTTACCTCCTGCTAGAGAAAAACACAACCTCTCCCGACGAAGTACCAGACGCTCTTATCCAGAGCGACTTACAGTTAGTACATACGTTATTATTTTCATACGGGCCCCCCGTGGGAATCGAACCCACAACCCTGGCGTTGCAAACGCCATGCTCTATCAACTGCGCTACCTCCCTGCCTGCCATTCCCTCCCCTACCCTGGACGACGCTGGGCCAATTGTGCGCCGCCCCATTGGTCTCCCGGCTGCGGCCGGCTACAGCAGAGCCTGGATACGAACCAGGATCTCTAGTGGCACAGCTAGCACTGCGATGCACTTAGACCACTGCGCCACTCCCAACTGAGAAACACGGGGGTGGCAGCATCATGTTGTGGGGATGCTTTGCTGCAAGAGGGACTGGTGCACTTCACAAAATAGATGGCATCATGAGGATGGAAAATTATGTGGATATATTGAAGCATCATCTCAAGACATCAGTCAGGAAGTTAAAGCTTGGTTGCAAATGGGTCTTCCAAATGGACATTGATTCCAAGCATACTTCCAGACTCAGTTACACCAGCTCTGTCAGGAGGAATGGGCCAAGATTCACTCAACTTATTGTGGGAAGCGTGTGGAAGGCTACCAGAAAGGTTTAACCCAAGTTAAACAATTTAAAAGCAATGCTACCATATATATGTATAGATTCTTAATTCATTCCTTACTTAGATTTGTCTGTATTGGGTATATGTTGTGAAATTGTTAGTTATTACTTGTTAGATATTACTGCACTGTCTAGAAGCACAAGCATTTCGCTACACGCGCAATAACATCTGCTAAATATGTGTATGTGAAATATAACATTTGATTTGATTTGATTTGAAGTTACCACCGGCTTATTTTGTCCTGATTTTATCCCATATCCAATGGCAAACATAGTAGACTAAATGTGCCACCTGTTGCTGGTCCAATCATTACATTGCACCTACAGTAACTCTGAAGATGCTTAGGAATCAGAGGTCCAATAGGAATAAATGGAAAATATGAAAAGCTTTTGAAATATTTGACAGTCTGTTTCAGGAAAGATATTGAGGCACTGTTGACAAATGGTTGCTATACATTATACAAAGGGTGGGTCTAATCCTGAATGCTGATTGGTTAAAATATCATTCCAGCCGGTGTCTATTCCACAAGTTATCACCAGCTAAATCTATTACTTTAAAATGCCTATTTACTCTGTTCCATCTGACTGCGCAATCCACTGTCTCCTCAGCCCAGCCAGGCAATTTAAAAACTTGATCTTCACTATTAAAAGCATCTAGACATTATCCCACATTTCTTTTAGACTAAAATGTAGTTTTCAACAGCTGAGATTTGTATAAACCTTGCTGTCTGTCTCTCCGACATTTGCAACATTGTTTCAATATTCAAATTCGATCTACAGCTGTCCCATAGTAATGAATATGCAGACAGCATTTCTCAGCCAGTCGAAATCATGAATCAGCTGGCATAATTTTTATGGACATATACAAAGATATGTTAATTGAAAAAAGGGAAAATGAAATGAAGTGCATCTAGTTTGCAGTATTTCCAGCTTCAGTTTGAAGTGATTGTGTTAGCGGTGTTGTTGGTTAGCTCCTCTGAACAACAGTGTTCTGACAAGAGAGCACATTTTCTATACCAGGCGAAATTGCGCCTCATTAGCGCATTGTTATGGATGTATCTAAATAAATGTCACTAGAAAACAGCTTAAACAAATGCAAATGCAGCTACTGTTGTTATTCTGGATGCACTGTTTGACGTGACTGTAAGTTAGCCGTAGTTGGCTAGCTAGCAAGCAAGGGATAAGAACGTTGGCAGCCAGTATGGCAATGGAACATTTAGAACGAACGACTGGGTCACGTCCACATAGATACAGAACAAAAAGCCTAACGACTGGCACCGATAGAACAAACAACCAGCCGGCTTGGGTAGCAACCCTAGATTTGTGTTGGGATTATATCTTGTGGAAGGATGAAATAGCATGAATAAATTCATCAAAATAACGTTTTAAATGAAAATATGTCAATCATTATTTGAATATGTTGGTAACCCGTTGTATAACAGTGATAATGCCCTCGAAGCCGGTGTTTGGAGGATATATTGGCACGGTTTGCCGGGACACTAACAACACATGTGCCAATGTATCCTTCAAACACCGGCTTCGAGGGCATTATCACTGAATTGTCCACCTCCTGTTCGAACGCTTTTAAAACACAGAAGTCAAACAGGTAAACTATGGATGTAATTTCAAACCGCGCTCGCGCATTGTCATTATTCAAATACGAGCCACAAAAAAATCACTGCATTAGCATGTTTCTGTTAGCTGATTCATCCTGACAAAATACACCATGTTACTTTCATGATAATGTGCCGGGACCTTGTAGGCTACACTGCCGAGAAAAAATCCATAACTGCCCGAAATGGTTGCCCAATCTGGCAGGCTAGATGCAGTTCTTTCGAAATTAATATGCATTCAAAACGCCAGGCTTTTGAGCGGTTATTCAAATAACACAGGCTATTCACTGCTGTTTAAAGACTACACTAGAGTTTTGTACTCACTTGTAAACAATAATAACAGTCTTCATTACATTGTGTTGTTGTAGCCTAGGTAGCATACATTTACTGTCCCTAAAAAACGGAATCAATAGGGTAGCTTTTCGAGCTGTGGGGCCGGGGGCACACATAGGCTACCTATGATTTCGTTATCTGATCACTTTTTTTTCTTTTTTTTTTCACTGTGTAAATTGACTGGATATATTCACTGCAGTATTAAGCCTAACGTTGAGCATATGCATTATGGGCTAATATGCATACACTTCTAACTGAGGCTATAGGCTGCATCTCCAGCCTGTCTGTCTTCATTGTTCTGTTGCGCAATTACGCACCCGGCCTCTCAGCTAGCTAGGCTAAATCTTGTGGAGTCCCAGGAAAAGCCAGACTACAAGAGCTTTTTGGACACTTATTTCGACTTATCTTCTTTAGCCAACTAGTAGCCTATTGGAGGAGAGATGCACGCTTGCTCTTGCTTGCTGAATGTCAAATAGGCTACAGCATTAACATGTGGGGAGTTGAAAAAGGAGAAGCCCATATTTTCCTACAGTAGGCCTATCTTAACACCAATAGGCTACATCTATAAGAAATAACAAAGTTATATCTGCATAAACCCATTTGAACTTGGTTCTATCTGCAATCCAATGACAAGCCTGAACAAACGGACCAATCAGAACACGTCTTTGCCATCTCCCTCTAAGTATGGTCTAGGCTAGTCTAGCCAGCAATAATGGCATGTAAGCAAAAAAACAACACTGTCAGACAGGGAGACGGAAAGGAGAAGCCCATATTTTCCTATAGTAGGCCTATCTTAACACCAATAGGCTACAACCTCACAAAATACCACCATATGAGTGGGCTGCTAATGTACCTTTCTGGACCTTCTAAAGTGTCGAGAATAGACCCAAACTGATCCAAAAGGTTGCATAATCAGCCCTAGGCTGTAGGTCAGTTATTTAGGCATGAAACAAAACAGGACGTGTGAGCAGTTATTCAAATTAGCCTACATCACTGCTGTTTACAGCCTATGGACAATAATTGTGTACTCACTTGATAACAATACCACATTCCTCATTGCACTATGTTGTGTCCTCATTGCAACAGTCATGCTAATCACATTAACGCACGTTAGCTCAACCGTCCCGTATATGGGACACCGATCCCATAGAGGTTATTTGAAATGCATTCCAGGTGACTACCTCATGAAGCTGGTTGAGCGAATGCCAATACTGTGCAAAGCTGTCATCAAGGCAAAGGGTGGCTACTTTGAAGAATCTAAAATATTAAATATATTTTGATTTGTTTAACACTTTTTTGGTTACTACATGATTCCATATGTATTATTTCATAGTTTTGATGTCTTCACTGTTATTCTACATTGTAGAAAATAGTAAAAATAAAGAAAAACCCTTGAATGAGTAGGTGTCCAAACTTTGACTTGGTACTGTACTTTAACATTATTTTGGGGGAGAAGGAAATCACAAAACGTATTGTCAAGTGAGGTTAGAAGAACATGACACGAGAACATTTGTCTAAAATATTTTACTTCCTCATTCAAAATCTCTGTTGGTGAGATAAGAATTTCTCCAGAACGTCTGCCATAGTGACATGAAGGGCTATAAACTGATGGTCTGATCACATTCAATCCACAATCCCTACTTTTTTTCCCTTTACCACTATAGAAAAGGATACCAGAAAATAATCAATCTAACTAGCTGTATTATCTTATGAGGTCTGGGTTTTTAAGCCTCCAAATATCCATCAATTCCAATGTGTCCATAATATTCATAATATCTTTCAGCGTCAGAGGGTCATAGTTGGTAGTATGATTGACTTTATGGTCCATCAACGTACTTAAAACTGTTTTGTAGTCCCATAGCATTATAATATAGTTATTTGTATCTTGGAGACTAATTCGATTATTATAAATGTTTTCAAAGAAGTGTGGATCGTCATTATTCGGTCCGTATAGATTTATGAGCCATAACTGTTAATCATCATGTAATATATTCAAGGCAATACAACTTCCTTGAGGATGTATTTAAAACGGATTGTACCTCCAAGATCCAAATGGTTTTTGAATAGGATCATAACACCTTTTGAATTTCTTAACCCATGAGTGAAATAGATTTGCCCATCCCATTCTTTTTCCCAGGCCACTTCGTCAGAAGATATTGAATGAGTTTCCTGAAGACAATAACAATGGTAACCCTTCTCCTTCAGCCATGTAAAAACGACTCTTCTTTTCATATTATCAGCCAAACCTTTGGAATTATAGCTAGCTATACTTAATTCACCGATTACCATGATGGGTTACCTTTTTAAATACTTATCAATGTTCTTGCCACCATTTTGAAATACTTTTCCATACTAACTCTAAGTAGACCTCCAGTTGTCCTCCAATACCCCTCCCACAAAAACAAAAAAAACAATAACAAGACATAAAAAATAAAATAAAAATCCCTCCCCTTAGATACCTGCATTTACATTTAGCAGACTCTCTTATCCAGAGTGACTTACAGTAGTGAGTGCATACATTTTAATACTTTTTCGTACTGGTCTCCCGTGGGATTCGAGCTCACAACCCTGGCATTGCAAGTGCCATGCTCTACCAACTGAGTCTGCATGAATCTGTCCTGTGGACTCACTTTGTGTGCAATAATAATGTTTAACATTATCTGTACCCCTCAGCTGAGCAGTGAATTTCAAACACCGATTCAACCACAAAGACCAGGGAGGTTTTCCATGGAAGGGCACGTATTGGTAGGAAAAAATATCTGACATTGAATATCCCTTTGAGCATGGTGAAGTAATTAATTAAACTTTGGATGATGTATCAATACACCCAGTCACTACGAAGATACAGGTGTCCTTGCTAACGCAGTTGCCGGAGAGGAAGGAAACCGCTCAGGGAATTCACCATGAGGCCAATGGTGACTTTAAAACAGTTACAGAGTTAATGGCTGTGATAGGAGAAAACTGAGGATGGATCAACAACATTGTAGTTACTCCACAATACTAACATAAATGACAGAGTGAAAAGAACAAAGTCTGTAGAGAATACAAATATTCCAAAAACATGCATCCTTTTTGCAATAAGGCACTAATGTAAAACTGCAAAAAATGTGACAAAGAAATGAACTTTATGTCCTAAAAACAAGCGTTACTGTATATTTGGGGCAAATCCAACACAAAACATCACTGAGCACCACTCTTCATATTTTCAAGCTTGGTGGTGGCTGCATCATGTTATGAGTATGCTTGTCATCAGCAAGGACTAGGGAGTTTTTTTTTTAGGATAAAAATAAACAGAATAGAGCTAAGCACAGGAAAAATCCTAGTGCAAAACTTGGTTCAGTCTGCTTTCCAACAGAAACTGGGAGACAAAATAAAATGTTCAGCAGGACAGTAACCTAAAACACAAGGCCAAATATACGCTGGAGTTTCTTACCAAGACAACATTGTTCCTGTGTGGCCTAGTTACAGTTTTGATTTAAATCAGCTGGAAAATCTATGGCAAGACTTGAACATGGCTGTGTAGCAATGATCAACAACCAACTAGACAGAGCTTTAATATTTCTTTTAAAAATAAGAATGTGCAAATATTGTACAATCAAGGTTTGCAAAGCTCTTACTTACACAGAAATACTCAAAGCTGTAATCGCTGCCAAAAATGACTCTAACATGTATTGATTTAGGGGTGTGAATAACTATGCAAATGAGCTATTCTGTATTGTATTTTCAATAAATTTGACAAAATGTCTAAAAACATGTTTTGACTTTGTCCATATTAGTTATTGTGTGTAGATGGAAAAACAACATATTTAATCCATTTTGAATTCAGGCTGTAACACAAGAAAAGGTGGAATAAGTCGAGGGGTGTGAATACTTTCTGATGGTACTTTAATCCAATTCTACGGCTGTTATAAAGGCAGATGGCTTCATGGCAAAAGTGATTTTGAAGTTTTGAGCTAAAGAACAAACATGCTCTCGTTGCCATTATATTGGACGATGCCGAGATATCTCTGGCACGCTCTGAAGCACTGAGTCCAGATGCCTACTATTTAGTGACAGCTGCATTTGTGTCCATTTAACTAATAGACTGATATTTAAATGCATCTGTTCAGATGAGGCAGTATGATCGCCAAGCGGGCACATTGTGAGTGGAGAGTATTGACATTTTCACAGGGAGTGAAAATAGCAAATGTAAAAATAGGTGCTTGCCGTTCATTAAGAGGAATTACCATGAAATATGTATAATACTCAAGGGTGACATTTCAAGCCCTGTGATTATAAAAAAAAAAAAAAATTGGGGTGTAGGGGGGTGGGGGGGGGTGGTGATAAAAGCTTGGTTCATTGTGTGTAATGATGGTGATTTAAATCCTCATCAGGGCTTGGAATGGAAGGTCAGGGTCTTTTTAAAGTCACTGATGCACAAATAAGGAATTTAAAGCATGAAACATCAGTTGTGGTGTATATATCAAAGAAAGACTTTATGTGAAATCTTGTACTGAATAATCTAGTACTGACATTAGTTTTAGTTGTTTGCCTTTAGCCATGTTCCTGTCTTGCTAACTGAGTGTTTGATTGGAGTAGGGCAGACCACTTCTCTTCAATGCACTGGCTGAGACTTCCAGAAGATACAGCGCTAATGGAGGAACTTGGCTAATTAAGCCACTCCGGAATTGCTCATACTGTATTGCAATCAAAGAAACACACACACACACACACACACACACACACACACACACACACACACACACACAAACACATACGTATTCTATATGCACTCAAACCCAATCATATACACTTTCTCCTTATTGTACCTATGACTAGTATGTTTCATGGTTGGATTAAATTCTCTATACATTTGATTACTCCTCATATCCAGCTGGTTCACTCCTCATGTCCAGCTGGTTCTGTATTTGATCATATCCAACTGGTTCCGTATTTGATCATATCCAGCTGGTGCTGTATTTGATCATATCCAGCTGGTTCTGTATTTGATCATATCCAGCTGGTTCTGTATTTGATCATATCCAACTGGTTCCGTATTTGATCATATCCAGCTGGTTCTGTATTTGATCATATCCAGCTGGTTCTGTATTTGATCCTATCCAGCTGGTTCTGTATTTGATCATATCCAGCTGGTTCTGTATTTGATCATATCCAGCCGGAGCTGTATTTGATAATATCCAGCTGTTTCTGTATTTGATCATATCCAGCTGGTTCTGTATTTGATCATATCCAGCTGGTTCTGTATTTGATCACATCCAGCTGGTTCTGTATTTCATTGTGTCCAGCTGGTTCTGTATTTGATCACATCCAGCTGGTTCTTTATTTGATCACATCCAGCTGGTTCTGTATTTGATCACATCAAGCTGGTTCTGCATTTGATCACATCCAGCTGGTTCTGTATTTGATCATATCCAGCTGGATCTGTTCTGTATTTGTGTGAATCAGCCACTTCTATATTCCCATCTTCCTGACCAATTCTAAGAGCTCAATGTTTACAGCTATTACTCCCATTTCTGTCTGGAGAGACAGGGGGAATGACAAAGAGAGAGAGAGAGAGAGAGAGAGAGAGAGAGAGAGAGAGAGAGAGAGAGAGAGAGAGAGAGAGAGAGGGGGGAGGAGAGAGAGAGAGAGAGAGAGAGAGAGAGAGAGAGAGAGAGAGAGAGAGAGAGAGAGAGAGAGAGAGAGAGAGAGAGAGAGAGAGAGAGAGAGAGAGAGGCAGCATGCACAGAAGCCAATAATACAACAAACTGACATTACTTGGTATGCATGGAGCAGGGCGAGCAATCGTGTTATAAATTGGCATGTGGCGGTGGGCCAATGGTGCATTGCATTAGTCAGACGCCCTCGATGTAATAAAATGCCGGGTGAAGAAAAAAAACTAAAACGCAAGCTCTCTGTAGATTGAGATCTTAAAAAGGACGGATAATACATCTAGACAGGAACCTTGGCTGAGACCAGCTAAGGAGATCATATCAGAGCACAGGCTTCGGCAGAACTAAATTAGATGACATTCAATTTGACAAATAATTTCCTCCTTCTGTATGTATATGAGAAGGAGAAAAAAAAAAGAGGCCAAACGATTTGAAATTGGAATCCTGGATAAGACGTACGCACCAAGTCGAGTTGGTGCACCAAAAGTTCAAAACTTTGATAGAGATAAGAATGGAATAAGACGCACGGTGGCGGCGGATGTCTGCTCATAATTCCCAGGATAAGCGAGGTCATCTATTATTTGGTTGCAGGCATAAGTGTTGTGACGGGGTGATAAGATAAGTCGTTAAAACGATGAGACAATTTGAAGGCCTATTAACCCCTAAAGCAATCAGGAGAAAGGAGCAAGGTTTGGAGGCTAAGTTTGAACAGCCCAGTTGGAGTGGCTTACTCAACTAATTAACCTTCCTGTCATGACAATGTCATCACTGAGAGTCATGGAAGTGGACAGCAAAGACGCATAAGGGATATCGATGGCCAAACCTTATCCAGTCTAACAATGACATTGGAAACCTTTTCCCCCCCCCCAAAAATGATCCATTAAATAAAGCTACACCATCCAAGCTGATCCTAGACCAGACCCTTGCCCCCTACAGAAGCATCTGTCACATTATAAAGCCACACTCAGAACCAGACTAACACATTTTAATGACAGGACAATGGAATTATTTAATTAAGTAGCCCGTCTGATTGATGATTTCCACTTCTATGGTAAGGTGATGCAGCAGATTCTCGGCAGGATTCCAGAGAAGGCTCGAAGGTATGGCATCGTGGTCAAGGTCCAGCGACACAGTCAGGAAATCAAAGTTTAAAAGCTTTGTAGAGTGAAATATGCAATTTTTTAGGGGGGGTTCCATTACCACAAATGCCAGCTTGGTTTACTGACATTACTGCATCCACCTGCTATGAACCATTCACAACTTTTGTTGCAGATCTGATAAGAGTTAATCTTGCACGTTGATCAATTCATTAATTGATTTATTTTATGTTGAGAGCTGACAAACAAGACGTGCTAGAGTACATAATGGCCCAGATGATAACACGGAAATGCATTATACAACACTTATTTCCAATCAGTTCCTTGGTAGAAGGTTTCCATGCCTGGCTGCCTAAGGGTTCAACTACTATGGTATGTCACAGCTAAAGGTATGTCAAGTATTCAAACCCCTTGACTTTTTCCACATTTTGTTACGTTACAGCCTTATTCTAAAATGTATTAAATAAAACCATTTCCTCATCAATCTACACACAATACCCCATAATGACAAAGTGAAAACAGGGTTATATAAATGTTTGCAAATGTATAAAAAATAAACCTTATTTACATAAGTATTCAGACCCTTTGCTATGAGACTCTAAATTGAGCTCAGGTACATCCTGTTTCCATTTATCATCCTTGAGATGTTTCTACAACTTGATTGGAGTCCACCTGTGGTAAATTCAATTGATTGGACATGATTTGGAAAGGCACACACCGGTCTACATAAGGTCCCACAGTTGACAGTGCATGTCAGAGCAAAAACCAAGCCATGAGGTCGAAGGAATTGTCCGTAAAGCTCCGAGACAGGATTGTGTCGAGGCACAGATCTGGGGAAGGGTACCAAGAAATGTCTGCTGCATTGAAGGTCCCCAAGAACACAGTGGCCTCCGTCATTCTTAAATGGAAGAAGTTTGGAACCAACAAGACTTCCTAGAGCTGGCCGCCCGGCCAAACTGAGCAATCAGGGGAGAAGGGCCTTGGTTAGGGAGGTGACCATGAACCTGATGGTCACTCAGACAGAGCTCCAGAGTTCCTCTGTGGAGATGGGAGAATCTTCTAGAAGGACATCCATCTCTGCAGCACTCCACCAATCAGGCCTTCATGGTAGAGTGGTCAGATGGAAACCACTCCTCAGTAAAAGACAGCCCGCTTGGAGTTTGCCAAAAGGCACCTAAAGACTCTCAAGATTCTCTGGTCTGATGAAACCAAAATGTAACTCTGGCCTGAATGCCAAGCATCATGTCTGGAGGAAACCTGGCACCATCCCTACAGTGAAGCATGGTGGTGGCAGCATCACGCTGTGGATATGTTTTTCAGCGGCAGGGAGACTAGTCAAGATCAAAGGAAAGATGAACGGAGCAAAGTACAGAGAGATCCTTGATGAAAACCTGCTCCAGAGTGCTCAGGACCTCAGACTGGGGCGAAGGTTCACCTTCCAACAGGACAACGACCCTAAGCACACAGCCAAGACAACGCAGGAGTGGCTGCGGGACAAGTGTCTGAATGTCCTTGAGTGGCCCAGCCAGAGCCCGGACTTGAACCCGATCGATCATCTCTGGAGAGACCTGAATATAGCTGTGCAGCGACGCTCCCCATCCAACCTGACAGAGCTTGAGAGGATCTGCAGAGAAGAATGGGAGAAACTCCCCAAATACAGGTGTGCCAAGCTTGTACCGTCATACCCAAGAAGACGCGAGGCTGAAATCGCTGCCAAACAAAGTGCTGAGTACTTATGTAAATGCAATATTTCCGTTTTTATTTATTTTATTTGCAAAAATGTCTCTAAACCTGGTTTTGCTTTGTCATTATGGAGTATTGTGTGTAGATTGATGAGGGGGGAAAAAACAATTTAATCCATTTTAGAATAAGACTGTAACGTAACAAAATGTGGAAAAGGTCAAGGGGTATGAATACTTTCCAAATGCACTGTATGAACAAATGCGGTCTACCAAAACCTCTCTCAATGGCATAACATGTGCTCCTGTGTGTACCATACAGATGTCACATTATTAATGACGATTTACACATATGTAAATGTACATTGTGGGTGCTGGAGTCTGGCACAGTGCTTAGCCCTGTGTGGTTCAATGTGTAAGGGTTTGGTGCTAGTAACGGCATGGTCGACGGTTCAATACGAAAATGGATGCGCACACTGTTGTAAGTCACTTTGGATAAAAGCATCTGCTAAATTGCATACATTACATTACATACACTTGCCATCCCGACTACAAACCACATATCTCCCCTGGAGAGATATGATTCTGAGGAATGCTACGGTGTAGGAAGGAGGAGAACACGTCTTATTAATAAAGTGTTATAATACACCTTGTCTCTTTGATACTTTTCGAAGTTAAGGGACTTCACAATGGTATATTTCACAATGTTGTTGTTTCCAATCATGTCATTAAAGAGCGTTTGTGATTGACTCACAGCATAAACCAGTTGCATTATGGGTAGTTACAAAACTTGCCATGAATCATACACCAATGTCATTTTTTGCTGACTCAAATACAGATTTGTTACTTTGTGAATCCAAAAATAGAGCATCAGAGACCCGTGGGGATCTTTCTAATCATGAGAATCAGATTCAGTTAGCAGCATGGTGCTAATTCCTGTCAGACTGACAGGAGGAGAAGTCATTAAAATGCTCCTCCACTGTGGCAGTCAGTTGTGGGCCTGATAAACAACACCATGTGTTGAGCTGGAAGGAAGAGTGTTTCTGGAAGTTTACAGTATGATTGAAAAGGAGGAGTGAAGGACAGACTTGGACTTGGAGTTGTTATTTGGAGTAAACAGGCCAGGTCTGGTTTTAGATTCCTATGAATGAAGGTTGTTATTTCTGTTAAACTATTTACACGTTTGGCTATGGTGAAGGGGAGTGTGGGAAAGTTATAGGATCAAGGGAACTGGTTGAGGAAGATAGAGTCAGTTCGAACGCTTTGCAATCAAAAAAAGGGTAGAAAAAATATTTGTATCTTTTGAAAAAGAATTGATATGAACATGGACACTATTCTTACGCCGATGGAGAATGGCTGCTTCTGGAACTGGGCTGTCCTGCAATTACATTTCATTTTGTCAGTGTACGTCAACCATTATGCTGTTTATAGAAGTGTCCATTACAATTTAAATTCCCACATGTCTGCGCATAGTCAGTCTGTGTTGATATTGGCTCAACTTAAGTAAGTGGACGGTAGGAAATATGATTAAACATAATTAATATATACAGTATATGAAACAAGTCTGAAGGGGAAGTGTTGCAATGAAGCTGTTGAGAACATCTTGACCAATGTCAATTTGAGCATTTTTAAGAATAAATGCACTGACTAGAGTGTCTTTGACAGTGAAACTAGATCCCTCTACAAATTAGTCAGTTCATAAACACACATTAGACATTCCTGTGTGGGTTGCTATACGTATTGTATTGTATAAGGGCATGCAAAATTCAATAGATTTTTCATAAATAACCATAACTTATAGAGGTGAACCAAATTGTATACCAAGGCAAAGTTATAAAAAACATTACAAATTAATTGATTCAAATAGGGAATCGTTTGAAGTAATCAGGAAAGCTATCCATTGTGCTTGAGAAAATAATTGCTTTTGTAAATGTACTACACTAAATAACAACAAAAAAGTTAATGAGCATATTCCAGGACAAGATTACATCAACTTGATGTGAAATTAAATGCCTATAAATTAAACGGGTTCCTAGATATAATTGCTTACAGGCGTCGTTTTGATAAGGTTGAGCTATATGTGATATTAAAGCAATATCAGTAGCAAATGATCTTTCTGATTACCTGAGATTGACTGTGAAATATCATTTGATTTTAATCGTTTTGTCAGTTTTCTATGGAAATTCATGAACTTGCTCTCCACTGTTAAACGCATCTAGACATTATATAGTCTATCCTAGCACTTGGTTGGCAACAGCAGTGACTTGAACAAACGTCGCTCTCTGCTGACTACTGTGTCTCCGACTACTCACTCTCCAACCTCTCCGACTACTGTGCTCTCCGACTACTCACTCTCCAACCTCTCCGACTACTGCTCTCTCCAACCTCTCCAACTATTGCTCTCTCTGCTTTCTCTGACTACTGCACTTTCCAACCTCTCCGACTACTGCTCTCTCCAACCTCTCCAACTATTGCTCTCTCTGCTTTCTCTGACTACTGCACTTTCCAACCTCTCCGACTACTGCTCTCTCCAACCTCTCCAACTATTGCTCTCTCTGCTTTCTCTGACTACTGCACTTTCCAACCTCTCCGACTACTGCTCTCTCCGACCCCTCAGACTACTGCTCCTCCGACCACTGCACTCTCCGACAACTGCACTCGCCGACCTCTCTGACTACTGCTCTCTCCGACTACAACTCTCTCCGACCTCGCCGACTACTGCACTCTCCGACTACTGCTCTCTCTGACCTCTCCGACTACTGCTCTCTCCATCTACTGCTCTCTCCGACTACTGCTCTCTCCGACCTTGCCGATTACTGCTCTATCCGACTACTGCTCTCTTTGACCTCTCTGACTACTGCTCTCTCAGAGTACTGCCCTCTCCAACCTCTCCAACTATTGCTCTCGCTGCTCTCTCTGACTACTGCAATCTCCAACCTCTCCGACTACTGCGCTCTCGACTACTGCTCTCTCCATCTACTGCACTCGCCGACTACTGCTCTCTCCAATCTCTCTGACTACTGCTCTCTTTGACCTCTCTGACTACTGCTCTCTCCATCTACTGCTCTCTCCGACTACTGCTCTCCGACATCTCTGACTACTGCCCTCTCCAACCTCTCCAACTATTGCTCTCTCTGCTCGCTCTGACTACTGCACTCTCCAACCTTCCTGACTACTTCTCTCTCTGATTACTGCGCCCCCCTGACTACTGCACTCTCCAACCTCTCCGACTACTGCTATCTCCAAATATTGCTCTCTCCGACCTCTCTGACTACTGCTCTCTCCGACTACTGTGCTCTCCGACTACTGCTCTCTCCGACTACTGCACTCTCTGACCACTCCGAGTACTGCTCTCTCCGACTACTGCTCTCTTTGATGTCTCTGACTATTGCTCTCTCTGACTACTGCTCTCTCCGACTACTGCTGTCTTTGACGTCTCCGACTACTGCTCTCTCCGACATCTCCGACTACTGCTCTCGCCAACCTCTCCGACTACTGCTCTCGCCAACCTCTCCGACTACTGCTCTCGCCAACCTCTCCGACTACTGCTCTCTCCGACCTCTCCGACTACGGTACTCGGCTTCGCTGCCTTTATTTAACTAGGCAAGTCAGTTAAGGACAAATCAAATTCTTATTTACAATGATGGCCTACACCGGCCAAACCCGGACGACGCTGGGCCAATTGTGCGCCGCCCTATGGGACTCCCAATCACGGCCGGTTGTGATACAGCCTGGAATCAAACCAGGGGGTCTGTAGTGACGCCTAAAGTACAGTGCCTTAGACCGCTGCGCCACACGCCCTCTCGTGTACAGTTGCATTAATACATATTCTTGAGTTTATTGATCTTTGCCAGAAACTGTTGCCTACATTGTACACTAAGGGATAGTATGACTATATAAAATAATGATCTGCCATCATTATGGGCGGCAGGTAGCTTAGTGGGTAAGAGCGTTGTGCCAGTAACCGAAAGGTCGCTGGTTCTAATCCCCGAGCCGACTAGGTGAAAAATCTGTCGATGTGCCCTTAAGCAAAGCACTTAA
>NW_028156124.1:0-18919 GCF_964263955.1 Coregonus lavaretus | reverse complement strand
CTGTTGAGAGTGGCTCTTCCCAAAGCTCTCTGGCTGAGTGCTGTTTCATGCTCTCCCCTCTTTTCCCCTCCTCTCCTCTCCTCTCCCCACCTCTCCTTCTCCTCTCCTCTCCACACTCACAAACACACACTCACACACACACACACTCACAAACACACACTTACACACACACACTCACACACACACACTCGCAAACACACTCGCAAACACACACTCACAAACACACACTCACAAACAAATACACACACAAACAAGCACACACTCACAAACACACACACACACACACACAAACTCACAAACAAGCACACACTCACAAACAAGCACACACTCACAAACAAATACACACTCACACTCACAAACACACACTCACAAACACACTCACACTCACAAACACAAACACACACACACTCACAAACACACACTCACAAACACACACACACTCACACTCACAAACACAAACACACACTCATAAATAATGGACGACACAGTGGGTCGTGGTGGAACCGAGTCCCTTTGCGGAGTTCATTTTATACCACAGTTGCCAAAGGAAACAATACTAAAGCACACATTAATCGGTAGAAATAAAACATTTTCTTTAATATTTTTATACGAGAATTCATACTTTCTCATCTTTTGGTTGCTAGAGACGCGACCCAGTCGTTTGTTCGTTTAGTTCGATATTTACGGACACGACCCAGTCGTTTGTTCGTTTAGTTCGATATTTACGGACGCGACCCAGTCGTTTGTTCGTTTAGTTCGATATTTACGGACGCGACCCAGTCGTTTGTTCGTTTAGTTCGATATTTACGGACGCGACCCAGTCGTTTGTTTGTTTAGTTCGATATTTACGGACGCGACCCAGTCGTTTGTTCGTTTAGTTCGATATTTACGGACGCGACCCAGTCGTTTGTTTGTTTAGTTCGATATTTACGGACGTGACCCAGTCGTTTGTTCGTTTAGTTCGATATTTACGGACGCGACCCAGTCGTTTGTTCGTTTAGTTCGATATTTACGGATGCGACCCAGTCGTTTGTTCGTTTAGTTCGATATTTACGGACGCGACCCAGTCGTTTGTTCGTTTAGTTCGATATTTACGGACGCGACCCAGTCGTTTGTTCGTTTAGTTCGATATTTACGGACGCGACCCAGTCGTTTGTTCGTTTAGTTCGATATTTACGGACGCGACCCAGTCGTTTGTTCGTTTAGTTCGATATTTACGGACGCGACCCAGTCCTTCGTTCTCTATGTTCCGTCGCTCAGCGTTCTTAGCCCTTGCTAGCTGCTAGCCAGCCAACTAGCTAGCATTATGGCTACACAGTCACGACCTTTGCAACCAGAATAACAGAAACGTTTATTTGCGTTGCGTTTGTTTAAGCCGTTTATCCCACTTACACCACAGTTGTCAAAGAAAACAATACTAAGCACAAATTTACCGGTATAAATAAAAACATCTTTAATATTTTCATTTTTTTATACGCAAATTCCTGCGTTCTCATCTTCTGGTTGGCACAGCCTGTGTTCTAGCAGTATCGTCCCCAGTTCTCCTCTCCCCACCAGAGGTCAGGGTTCAACCCCCGCTCCTTCATATCGTTTCTCTCATCTCCCCTCTATGATTGCACAAATGTCCTAAATAAAGTAAAACTGTATCTAATGGCAAAGGTGCATAAGGACGTTCAGATATGACGTCATCGTTTCAGCACTACTCACAGAGTTGTTAAACTACGGCGTGCGACATGGTTCAGTGTGCCAGTAAATCAGCACAGTCTACTTTTTAGTTTTCTCAAATTGACTCCGTCTTGGAGCTAGAATTGGGATCATGTATACTGTGCTAATGCTGATACAAAAAGAGTAACGGAGAGCAATGTACAATACAGCAGACTTAGCAAACGAGGCGTTTGCGGGAAGGACATGGGGACCGCCATCTTTATGCACCTTTGCCATTATGTGTGACCGTGCACTATGTCCCTGTCTCTCTCTCCTCTTCCCAGGACCATACCCGGGTGGTCAGCCCCATCATCGATGTCATCAGCCTGGATAACTTCGCCTACTTGGCAGCTTCAGCCGACCTGAGGGGAGGTCAGTACTCAGAACATAACCTCTAACGTGTGGGTACAATCTTCATAACCCCCACCACGCTCAGCAGTCACTTTCACTAGCCATCTCATAACCCCCACCACGCACAGCAGTCACTTTCACTAGCCATCTCATAACCCCCACCACGCACAGCAGTCACTTTCACTAGCCATCTCATAACCCCCACCACGCACAGCAGTCACTTTCACTAGCCATCTCATAACCCCCACCACGCACAGCAGTCACTTTCACTAGCCATCTCATAACCCCCACCACGCACAGCATTCACTTTCACTAGCCATCTCATAACCCCCACCATGCACAGCAGTCACTTTCACTAGCCATCTCATAATCCCCACCACGCACAGCAGTCACTTTCACTAGCCATCTCATAACCCCCACCACGCACAGCAGTCACTTTCACTAGCCATCTCATAACCCCCACCACGCACAGCAGTCACTTTCACTAGCCATCTCATAACCCCCACCACGCACAGCATTCACTTTCACTAGCCATCTCATAACCCCCACCATGCACAGCAGTCACTTTCACTAGCCATCTCATAATCCCCACCACGCACAGCAGTCACTTTCACTAGCCATCTCATAACCCCCACCACGCACAGCATTCACTTTCACTAGCCATCTGATAACCCCCACCACGCACAGCAGTCACTTTCACTAGCCATCTCATAACCCCCACCACGCACAGCAGTCACTTTCACTAGCCATCTCATAACCCCCACCATGCACAGCAGTCACTTTCACTAGCCATCTCATAATCCCCACCACGCACAGCAGTCACTTTCACTAGCCATCTCATAACCCCCACCACGCACAGCATTCACTTTCACTAGCCATCTCATAACCCCCACCACGCACAGCAGTCCCTTTCACTAGCCATCTCATAACCCCCACCACGCACAGCAGTCACTTTCACTAGCCATCTCATAAACTCCACCATGCACAGCAGTCACTTTCACTAGACATCTCATAATCCCCACCACGCACAGCAGTCACTTTCACTAGCCATCTCATAACCCCCACCACGCACAGCATTCACTTTCACTAGCCATCTCATAACCCCCACCACGCACAGCATTCACTTTCACTAGCCATCTCATAACCCCCACCACACACAGCATTCACTTTCACTAGCCATCTCATAACCCCCACCACGCACAGCATTCACTTTCACTAGCCACCTCATAACCCCCACCACGCACAGCATTCACTTTCACTAGCCATCTCATAACCCCCACCACGCACAGCATTCACTTTCACTAGCCATCTCATAACCCCCACAACGCACAGCATTCACTTTCACTAGCCATCTCATAACCCCCACCACGCACAGCATTCACTTTCACTAGCCATCTCATAACCCCCACCACGCACAGCATTCACTTTCACTAGCCATCTGATAACCCCCACCACGCACAGCAGTCACTTTCACTAGCCATCTCATAACCCCCACCACGCACAGCAGTCACTTTCACTAGCCATCTCATAACCCCCACCATGCACAGCAGTCACTTTCACTAGCCATCTCATAATCCCCACCACGCACAGCAGTCACTTTCACTAGCCATCTCATAACCCCCACCACGCACAGCATTCACTTTCACTAGCCATCTCATAACCCCCACCACGCACAGCAGTCACTTTCACTAGCCATCTCATAACCCCCACCACGCTCAGCAGTCACTTTCACTAGCCATCTCATAACCCCCACCACGCACAGCATTCACTTTCACTAGCCATCTGATAACCCCCACCACGCACAGCAGTCACTTTCACTAGCCATCTCATAATCCCCACCACGCACAGCAGTCACTTTCACTAGCCATCTCATAACCCCCACCACGCTCAGCAGTCCCTTTCACTAGCCATCTCATAACCCCCACCACGCTCAGCAGTCACTTTCACTAGCCATCTCATAACCCCCATCACGCACAGCATTCACTTTCACTAGCCACCTCATAACCCCCACCATGCACAGCAGTCACTTTCACTAGCCATCTCATAACCCCCACCACGCTCAGCAGTCACTTTCACTAGCCACCTCATAACCCCCACCACGCACAGCATTCACTTTCACTAGCCATCTCATAACCCCCACCACAGCCATCTCATAACCCCCACCACGCACAGCATTCACTTTCACTAGCCACCTCATAACCCCCACCACGCACAGCAGTCCCATTCACTAGCCATCTCATAACCCCCACCATGCACAGCAGTCACTTTCACTAGCCATCTCATAGCCCCCACCACGCACAGAATTCACTTTCACTAGCCATCTCATAACCCCCACCACGCAGAGCAGTCACTTTCACTAGCCATCTCATAACCCCCACCACGCACAGCATTCACTTTCACTAGCCATCTCATAACCCCCACCACGCACAGCAGTCACTTTCACTAGCCATCTCATAATCCCCACCACGCACAGTAGTCACTTTCACTAGCCATCTCATAACCCCCACCACGCTCAGCAGTCCCTTTCACTAGCCATCTCATAACCCCCACCACGCTCAGCAGTCACTTTCACTAGCCATCTCATAACCCCCATCACGCACAGCATTCACTTTCACTAGCCATCTCTGAACCCCCACCACGCACAGCAGTCACTTTCACTAGCCATCTCATAACCCCCACCACGCACAGCATTCACTTTCACTAGCCATCTCATAACCCCCACCACGCTCAGCAGTCCCTTTCACTAGCCATCTCATAACCCCCACCACGCACAGCATTCACTTTCACTAGCCATCTCATAACCCCCACCACGCTCAGCAGTCCCTTTCACTAGCCATCTCATAACCCCCACCACGCACAGCATTCACTTTCACTAGCCATCTCATAACCCCCACCACGCTCAGCAGTCACTTTCACTAGCCATCTCATAACCCCCACCACGCACAGCAGTCACTTTCACTAGCCATCTCATAACCCCCACCACTCACAGCAGTCACTTTCACTAGCCACCTCATAACCCCCACCACGCACAGCAGTCACTTTCACTAGCCATCTCATAACCCCCACCACGCACAGCATTCACTTTCACTAGCCATCTCATAACCCCCACCACGCACAGCAGTCACTTTCACTAGCCATCTCATAACCCCCACCACGCTCAGCAGTCAGTTTCACTAGCCATCTCATAACCCCCACCACGCACAGCATTCACTTTCACTAGCCATCTGATAACCCCCACCACAGCCATCTCATAACCCCCACCACGCACAGCAGTCACTTTCACTAGCCATCTCATAACTTTTATCTCTCTCTTTCTCTCAGGGTTTGACTGGAGTTTACACTTTAAATGGGAGCAGATTCCCATCGAACAGAAGATGTCCAGGAATGATCCCACTCTGCCTATCAGGTAGTTATAGTGTCTTCAGGTATATATATATATATACATGTTTTAACCACTCCTATAAAAATGGTAGATTATTAGATACTCAACAAGAACGTCTGATTTTATTATTACTGAAACAGGACCCAGGTGGTAAATATAAAGATTCAGTCCATTTAAAAAAATTGGAGGCCCCTTACACTTCAGTGTTCTGACGCAAAAATTCTAGCAAAATGCATAGCGCATAGAATTTAAAAAGGTATTGTTGGATATTTTTCATCCTAATCAGACAGGTTTTTTACATGGAAGATACATTGGAGATAACATAAAACAAGTACTGGAAACAATAGAACACTATGAAAAATCTGGGAAACCAGGCCTGATATTCATAGCAGACTTTGAAAAGGCTTTTGATAAAGACTGGAATTTATATATAAAGTGCATTTGGAGAGTATTCAGACCCCTTCCATTTTTCAAAATGTTGTTATGTTACAGCCTTATTCTAAAATGGATTAAATAAAAACAAATCAATCTACACACAGTACCCCATAATGACAAAGCGAAAACAGGTTTTTAGAAATTTTTGCAAATTTATGACAAATTAAAAACAGAAATACCTTATACATAAGTATTCAGACCCTTTGCTATTGGACTCGAAATTGAGCTCAGGTGCATCCTGTTTCCGTTGATCATCCTTGAGATGTTTCTACAACTTGATTGGAGTCCACCTGTGGTAAATTCAATTGATTGGACATGATTTGGAAAGGCACACACCTGTCTATATAAGGTTCCACAGTTGACAGTGCATGTCAGAGAAAAACCAAGCCATTAGGTCGAAGGAATTGTCCGTAGAGCTCCGAGACAGGATTGTGTCGATTGTGTCGAGGCACAGATCTGGGGAAGGGTACCAAATTTTTTTTGCAGCATTGAAGGTCTCCAAGAACACAGTGGCCTCCATCATTCTTAAATGTAAGAAGCTTGTAACCACCAACACTGGCCGCCCGGCCAAACTCAGCAATCGGGTTCCTCTGTGGAGATGCTAGAACCTTCCAGAAGGACAATCATCTCTGCAGCACTTCACCTATCAGGCCTTTATGGTAGAGTGGCCAGACGGAAGCCACTCATCAGTAAAAGGCACATGACAGCCCGCTTGGAGTTTGCCAAAAGGCACCTAAAGAACTCTCAGACCATGAGAAACTAGATTCTCTGGTCTGATGAAACCCAGATTGAACTCTTTGGCCTGAATACCAAGTGTCTGGATGACGTCTGGAGGAAACCTGGCACCATCCCTACGGTGAAGCATGGTGGTGGCAGCATCATGCTGTGGGGATGTTTTTCAGCGGCAGGGACTGGGAAACTAGTCAGGATTGATGGAAAGATGAACGGAGCAAAGTACAGAGAGATCCTTGATGAAAACCTGCTCCAGAGCGCTCAGGACCTCAGACTGGGGCGAAGGTTCACTTTCCAACAGGACAACGACCCTAAGCACACAGCCAAGACAACACAGGAGTGGCTTTGGGACAAGTCTCTGAATGTCCTTGAGTAGCCCAGTGAGAGCCCGGACTTGAAGCCGATCTAACATCTCTGGAGAGACCTGAAAATAGCTGTCAGCAATGCTCCCAATCCAAACTGATAGAGCTTGAGAAGATCTGCAGAGAATAATGGGAGGAACTTCCCAAATACAGGTGTGCCAAGCTTGTGGCGTCATACCCAAGAAGACTCGAGGCTGTAATCGCTGCCAGAAGTGCTTCAACAAAGTACTGAGTAAAGGGTCTGAATATTTATGTAAATGTGATATTTCAGGTTTTTATTTGTAATACATTTGCAAAAAATTATAAAAACCTGTTTTTACTTTGTCATTATGGGGTATTGTGTGTAGAGTTATGAGAAAAGAAATGTTTACATACATTTTAGAATAAGGCTGTAATGTTACAAAATGTGGAAAAAATCAAGGGGTTTGAATACTTTCTGAATGCAATTTCCGAATGCCTGGAATATTTCAATTTGGAGAATTTCTTATACAATGGGTTAAAGTGATGTATAGTAACCCCAGGTGTAAAATTGTAAATAATGGATACTTCTCAGAAAGTATTAAACTGTCAAGAGGAGTAAAACAAGGTTGTCCACTATCGGCATATCTATTTATTATGGCCATCAATAATAATATATAATAATATGCCATTTAGCAGACACTTTTATCCAAAGCGACTTACAGTCATGCGTGCATAAATTTTTGTGTATGGGTGGTCCCGGGGATCGAACCCACTACCTTGGCGTAACAAGCGCCGTGCTCTACCAGCTGAGCTACAGAGGACCACAAAATGTTAGCTATTAAAATCTGATCCAACAATAATATCAAGGGATTAGAAATCCAGGGCTTAAAAATAAAGGTGTCATTGTACGCTGATGATTAATGTTTTCTTTTAAATCCACAACTTGAATCCCTCCACAGCCTCATAGAGGATCTAGATACATTTTCTAACCTCTCTGGATTACAACCAAATTGGATCACTAAAAAATAAAAATTTTACATTACCATGTAGTTTACCAATAAAATCGTCTGACGGTGATGTGGACATACTCGGTATTCATATACCTAAATAAATAAATGATCTCACTACAATAAATGTTAATAGAAAGTTAGCAAAATAGGATAAGATCTTGCTACCATGGATCTTGCTATTTGTGGAAAAATCACCCTGATTAACTCTTTGGTATTATCCCAGTTTGTTTATGGTCTTGCCTACGCCTAGCGAACAGTTTTTTAAATTATATGAGAAAAAAATATTCCATTTTATTTGTTATACTTAAATCCGAACTGGTTCTCTAGTAGATTAGTAAGAATGGCTCACCCCATGTTGAAGAATGGCCTTTTTCCCTTTATTCAGATTACAACCTCTCACTTTCGGTTATTTGAAAATGAAATAATCTCAAAAATATAGCTATTTTTAAAACAAGCCATAGAAAGTTGGTTGCAATTTCAGTTTAATCCACCAGAAAAGACAGAACAAATATTACAACAAATATTATGGTTAAATTCAAATATACTAATTTATATATATTTTTTAACAGTTTTGGAGCAGAAAAATAAAAACGGTATAATCTTTGTAAATGATATCATAAATAGGACTGGTGGAGTTACAGTACCAGTCAAACGTTTTAGAACACCTACTCATTCCAGGGTTTTTCTTTATTTTTACAATTTTCTACATTGTAGAATAATAGTGAAGGCATCAAAACTATGAAATAACACATATGGAATCATGTAGTAACCAAAAAAGTGTTAAACAAATCAAAATATATTTTATATTTTGAGATTCTCCGCCCTTTAACCTTGATGACAGCTTTGCACACTCTGGTAGTGTATGTCACGCATGCAGCTAACAAAAATATATGGAAATGTATACTCTACCCAAAATTACAACCAACTAATTGCAGCATTTCCGCAAAAATGGAAGAGGCAAGTGGAAGGGGGAGAAAGTAAGGAACTTGTCTGTCGGCCCGGCATTTAAGACCAAAATTGGTTAAAGAAAATTGTGATAAATAAAAAAGTATACCAGTTTCATTTAAGGACCAAAGGAATGACAGCCGTCCCATATAGATTGCAAAATAGTTGGGAAGACATTTTCGATGTACCGATTCCATGGCACATGGTTTATGAACTGATACACAAAACAATGCCGGAGAGTTTTTCAATTCAAGTTATTATACAAAATTCTTGCAACCAATAGAATGTATATGTGGGATGCAACAATCCCATATCTGCGGATTTTGCTGTGAAGAACCAGAATCATTAGATCATTTGTTTTGGTACTGTCCATATGTAGCTTGTTTTTGGTCACAGATTCAGCAATGGCTGAAGAATTGAAACATTTACCTGGAGTTAACTCTGCAAATAGCACTGCTGGATGATCTGAAAAGTAAATCGATCAATAATATAATACTCTTAAATTGTTATCTTTAATTTACAATCTGTAGAAACTATGAGAATAGAAAGGTTCAGAAATGTTGTGAAACATCACCGCACAGTTGAAAAATAACCTGGATGGTGTTCGGAGATAGATGGGAGGGGTTGAGGGGAGCAGAAGGGTGGGACTAAAAATAAAAAACAAAATATAACCAATGTAAAATATACTGTGTCTGTAAAATGTACATAGTATGTATAAGCTGGAAGTAGAAGCTTATGTGTTGTTGTCCATTAGTTTACTCCAATTAGGGGAGGGGTGGTAGGATTAGGGGAAAATAATAAAGGAAAGTATATTTAAAAGAATATATATATATGGGGGATCGGAAATGATGCAGACAATTACATTGATAGAAGCCACAATCTATCTGCAATATTAAAGCTGATCTACCCCCTAAAAAAAAAAGATTTAAAAAAAAGGGGTACCTAGTCAGATGTACAACTGAATGCATTCAACCAAAATGTGTCTTCCGCATTTAACCCCACCCCTCTGAATCAGAGAGCTGGCTGCCCTAATCCACGTCATCGGCGCCCGGGGAGCGGTTGATGTTGGGGGTTAACTGCCTTGCTCGAGGGCAGAAAGATTTTTCCAACTTGCTGGCTCTGGGATTCGAACCAGCAACCTTTCGGTTACTGGCCTAACGCTTTAAACCCCCCAAAATGGTGGTAACGAATAACATTAGATGGAAATATAATATATATATATATATATATAATAATATATGGGGATCTGATCCTTTATGAAGCCTTTGTGTTCCTATTGTGTGTCTGTCTGTCTGTCCTCTGTCTGACTGTCTGTCCTCTGTGTGTCTGTCTGTCTGTCCTCTGTGTGTCTGTCTGACTGTCTGTCCTCTGTGTGTCTGTCTGTCTGTCTGTCCTCTGTGTGTCTGTCTGTCTGTCTGTCCTCTGTGTGTCTGTCTGTCTGTCTGTGTGTCTGTCTGACTGTCTGTCCTCTGTGTGTCTGTCTGTCTGTCCTCTGTGTGTCTGTCTGTCTGTCCTCTGTGTGTCTGACTGTCTGTCCTCTGTGTGTCTGTCTGTCTGTCCTCTGTGTGTCTGTCTGTCTGTCTGTCCTCTGTGTGTCTGTCTGTCTGTCCTCTGTGTGTCTGTCTGTCTGTCCTCTGTGTGTCTGTCTGACTGTCTGTCCTCTGTGTGTCTGTCTGTCTGTCCTCTGTGTGTCTGTCTGACTGTCTGTCCTCTGTGTGTCTGTCTGTCTGTCCTCTGTGTGTCTGTCTGACTGTCTGTCCTCTGTCTGTCTGTCTGTCTGTCCTCTGTGTGTCTGTCTGACTGTCTGTCCTCTGTCTGTCTGTCTGTCTGTCTGTCCTCTGTCTGTCTGTCTGTCCTCTGTGTGTCTGTCTGTCTGTCTGTCCTCTGTGTGTCTGTCTGTCTGTCCTCTGTGTGTCTGTCTGTCTGTCCTCTGTGTGTCTGTCTGTCTGTCCTCTGTGTGTCTGTCTGTCTGTCTGTCCTCTGTGTGTCTGTCTGTCTGTCTGTCCTCTGTGTGTCTGTCTGTCTGTCCTCTGTGTGTCTGTCTGTCTGTCCTCTGTGTGTCTGTCTGTCTGTCCTCTGTGTGTCTGTCTGACTGTCTGTCCTCTGTGTGTCTGTCTGTCTGTCCTCTGTGTGTCTGTCTGTCCTCTGTGTGTCTGTCTGTCTGTCCTCTGTGTGTCTGACTGTCTGTCCTCTGTCTGTCTGTCTGTCCTCTGTCTGTCTGTCTGTCCTCTGTGTGTCTGTCTGTCTGTCCTCTGTGTGTCTGTCTGTCCTCTGTGTGTCTGTCTGTCTGTCCTCTGTGTGTCTGTCTGTCTGTCTGTCCTCTGTGTGTCTGTCTGTCTGTCCTCTGTGTGTCTGTCTGACTGTCTGTCCTCTGTGTGTCTGTCTGTCTGTCTGTCCTCTGTGTATCTGTCTGTCTGTCCTCTGTGTGTCTGTCTGACTGTCTGTCCTCTGTGTGTCTGTCTGACTGTCTGTCCTCTGTGTGTCTGTCTGTCTGTCCTCTGTGTATCTGTCTGTCTGTCCTCTGTGTGTCTGTCTGTCTGTCTGTCCTCTGTGTGTCTGTCTGTCTGTCTGTCCTCTGTGTGTCTGACTGTCTGTCCTCTGTGTGTCTGTCTGTCTGTCTGTCTGTCCTCTGTGTGTCTGTCTGTCTGTCCTCTGTGTGTCTGTCTGACTGTCTGTCCTCTGTGTGTCTGTCTGACTGTCTGTCCTCTGTGTGTCTGTCTGTCTGTCTGTCTGTCCTCTGTGTGTCTGTCTGTCTGTCTGTCCTCTGTCTGTCTGACTGTCTGTCCTCTGTGTGTCTGTCTGTCCTCTGCTATAGAACTCCAGTGATTGCAGGAGGGATCTTTGTGATGGACAAGAGCTGGTTTAACCACCTGGGGCAATACGACACTCACATGGACATCTGGGGCGGAGAGAACTTTGGTGAGTTCACTGAGTGGGTGTGACTTTGTTTAATTCACTGAGATGAGTCTCTGTCCCATCTGATTAGATATCTAGGGAGAACAAAATGTCCAGATGTACGTTCTTCTCATTTTAGAGATGACTGTGAGCTACTGACAGACTGTTACGCTATGGTTCAACCCAGCACTCAGAGAAACAAACACGACTAAGGGAGTGGAGGAAACAAAAATATTTTTAATAAAAGTTCAATTTGTCATAGTCCAAAAAACAACTGAAGAAAAAGGAACAGAGTGGGCTAGTCGGCTCCGGAGGAAGGAGAGGCTGAGGCAGGCAGGCAGGCAGGCAGGCACGAAGGCAGGCAGGCAGGGAGGTATGTCTGAACTGAAGAAAAAACAAACGACAGGTTAAGGAGAGTAAAAAGCCAGGCTGAAGACTAAGATAATATAACTTTACTGGTGAGCCAAGTTACCGCTCTAGTAAGAACAACGATCTGGCGCCGGTGGAGAGCCATGCCCAGGAATAAGTAGTGCAGGTTGATGAGAGAATAGGATGCAGCTGCGTAGGCAGGAATCACTGGAAACAACCCGCAGCTGCACAGGAGAGGCAGATCCTGAGCACGCCCCCTGATCCACTCCAGACACACCCACATAAAGGGGACAAACACACATACAGATACAACAGACAAAGAGGGGACAAAACAAGGAGGAAGGGAAACAGAAAAGGGAGAGACAAGCTGCCCACATAACACAGACAGACAGATAGAGAGACAGGAAGTCTGGTATATACCGGAGGATATACAGTAGGACTAGGGCAGTCACGGTGACCGTATTACCGCCACACCGACGATCACGAGTCATGACGGCAGTCAAATTCCACGTGCCCATTTAGTCACGGTAATTAGGCTTCTCCAAGATCTGATGCTGCTGATGGTCATTAGTATCCTACCAAACCTGCTAACTGCCTGGTACTCAGCACTCTATTGTCCCTCTAATCACTCTGACATCAATGCAAATGGAATCGAAAATCTAATCAAACACTTCATGAGAGTCCATGAGCTCATGTTGCGCAACATTTCTACAGGCTATGGAATTACGTGAGAAAACAGAGTTTTGATGGCCTCTATTAAAAAGAGGAGGATCCCATCAGCTTTCTATAGGCTAGGCCTACTATATTTATTTCTCAACTTTCCTAATATTAAGCACATTGCTTCGCTTCACAACAGGAGTATAGCCTACCTGGCTGGCATGAAAATGAATCCCGGGAAAAGCGTCCTCCATTTGCTATTTAAGTGCATAGATGACATGTATATATATATTTTTTTCATGTCCTTGTTCCGAGACAGGTGCATGAAAATGGTACATTCTAAATCAAAACTAATTTCCCACATATATTATTTAGTATATGTAAAGACAATTGCTTTTATAATAATAATAATAATATGCCATTTAGCAGACGCTTTTATCCAAAGCGACTTACAGTCATGCGTGCATACATTATTATTTTATTTTTTTGTGTATGGGTGGTCCCGGGGATCGAACCCACTACCTTGGCGTTACAAGCGCCGTGCTCTACCTTAAGTTGTTTTGATACTAGTGGTTGTATTAATTTGGGATCTATCCCACAACTGTCTCAGAGTACGTTTGGAATATTTATTTATTTCACAGAAGGACAAGTTCACCAATAGAATGGGTCAACTTTTGTACAATGGGGGATACTAGATTGCCATAGGCTAGTGCTTTTGCGGTTCGTTAGGCCTACTCATCTTGTTGGCTGACTAAAAGTAGGCTAAATATGGACGTCCGCAGTTGATGTGTCTGTCTTCATTCACTTGTAGCCTACTTCTTAGCTGAAATGCCTGTGAGAAGGACCCGATCACATAACGCGCATTGGCTAATAATAATTGAGATATCTTAGAGAGCCATGTGAGTGAGAGGTGCTTCGGAGCATGGCAGCTGGGAGAAGGGAATTCTACAGTGGCTTGCGAAAGTATTCACCCCCCTTGGCATTTTTCCTTTTTGCCTTACATCCTGGAATTAAAATTGATTTTTGGGAGGTTTGTATCATTTGATTTACACAGCACGCCTACCACATTGAAGATGCAAATAAAAAATTTTGTGAAACAAACAAGAAAAAAAAAAAAAAAAAACTGAACTTGAGCGTGCATAGCTATTCACCCCCCTAAAGTCAATACTTTGTAGAGCCACCTTTTGCAGCAATTACAGCTGCAAGTATCATGGGGTATGTCTCTATAAGCTTGGCACATCTAGCCGCTGGGATTTTTGCCCATTCTTCAAGGCAAAACTGCTCCAGCTCCTTCAAGTTGGATGGGTTCCGCTAGTGTACAGCAATCTTTAAGTCATACCACAGATTCTCAATTGGATTGAGGTCTGGGCTTTGACTAGGCCATTCCAAGACATTTAAAAGTTTCCCCTTAAACCACTCGAGTGTTGCTTTAGCAGTATGCTTAGGGTCATTGTCCTTCTGGAAGGTGAACCTCCGTCCCAGTCTCAAACCTCAAGAATTTCCCTGTGCCATCCATCATTCCTTCAATTCTGACCAGTTTCCCAGTCCCTGCCGATGGAAAAACATCCCCACAGCATGATGCTGGGATATTTTTTTATAACCCAACCCTGATCTGTACTTCTCCACAACTTTGTCCCGGACCTGTTTGGAGAGCTCCTTGGTCTTCATGGTGCCGCTTGCTTGGTGGTGCCCCTTGCTTAGTGGTCTCTAGGGCCTTTCAGAACAGGTGTATATATACTGAGATCATGTGACACTTAAATTGCACACAGGTGGACTTTATTTAACAAATGATGTGACTTCTAAAGGTAATTGGTTGCACCAGATCTTATTTAGGGGCTTCATAGCAAAGGGGGTGAATACATATGCACCCACCACTTTTCCGTTATATATATTTTTTGAATTCTTTGAAACAAGTTATTTTTTTCATTCCCACTTCACCAATTTGGACTATTTTGTGTGTGTCCATTACATGAAATCCAAATAAAAATCAATTTAAATTACAGGTTGTTGTCAATGGGTGCTGAAGGTGGGTGTGGTGTATGAATCAGGCGCAGGACGCAGAGGCTCAGTCCAAAAGACTTTAGTGCAATATTCACGAAAAGAAATAAGCACAATAAGCCCGAAGGCGAAAACACGGCGCACACAGGCGTCAAATAAACGGCGCACTAACATGTGCAAAAAGAACCTCTCCAAAACACTGGAGGGAAATAAGTAGCTCCAACACGAAACAGAAGAGCAATCACACACAAAGACAAACACAACCAACGAGAACTAAATAGGACACTAACGAGGACTAACAAGACACAGGTGTACAACATCAAGACAAAACCAAACGAACATGAAACATAGATCGGTGGCAGCTAGTACTCCGGGGACGACGACCGCCGAAGCCTGCCCGAACCAGGAGGAGGAGCAGCCTCGGCCGAAACCGTGACAGTTGTAATGCAACAAAATAGGGAAAACACCAAGGGGGATGAATACTTTTGCAAGGCACTGTATTTTTTTAGTGATCCAATTGACATTTTAGTCATTTAGCAGACGCTCTTATCCAGAGCGACTTACAATTAGTGAGTGCATACATTTTTCATACTGGCCCTCAGTGGGAATCGAACCCACAACCCTGGCGTTTCAAGCGCCATGCTCTACCAACTGAGCTACAGGGGGACCAATGTAATTATTCTATTCATCCACTTTGGCCGCAAAAGGGATTTTTTTAGGGGGCATGGTGTGAGAATATCATCAAGTGCTTGTCAAATTGAGAATGAGTGACTGATGAAGTGTGTACAACAAGAAACAAAGCAGAGCTCATGCCTTTCATGTGACTTTTTTCCAATCATCATTAGTCTCATCATGAATGTATTAAAAATCAAAACATACAACCCAACATTTGTATCACAACTAAAGTTGCATAAATACGTCTAAATTAAGCATATAGCAAGACCAGTTTCTTTGTTAACCGCTCAACACAGAATAGCCGCATGTGCACACTTCCTTTGAAATCATTTGCAGAAAATATCCTTTCTATTTTATTCAGCTTTGTTCAATTGTATTCTTCATACTATAAAATAATTTTTAAAATAATGCCACGGAATTCTAAGCAAATCTTATCTGCTAAATTAACTAGTGTAGCCCACAGCCATATGGCATAGCCATATCAGGACTGAACATAAGGACAACTCAGAGTATGCTATTCTGTTCTTCTGAAATAGACTACATTTTCTTCATATCATGTTTCTTTAGACCTGTCTAAAATAAATAATGGATTTATTGTGAAGGTGTAAGCTATATTACATGGATTTATTAGACTTTTTTTATGTAGATGTTCCAAAGGTCTGCATCAGTGGCTTGTAGGCTATGAGTGGAAGACAGGAGATGCTAAATGTGTTTATGTTCATTAACGGTCAATTACCGTGAGACCGGCAGTTATTTCAATTTTCAATCAATTTTATTTTATATAGCCCTTCTTACATCAGCTAATATCTCGAAGTGCTGTACAGAAACCCAGCCTAAAACCCCAAACAGCTAGTAATGCAGGTGTAGAAGCACGGTGGCTAGGAAAAACTCCCTAGAAAGGCGAAAACCTAGGAAGAAACCTAGAGAGGAACCAGGCTATGAGGGGTGGCCAGTCCTCTTCTGGCTGTGCCGGGTGAAGATTATAACAGAACCATGCCAAGATGTTCAAAAATGTTCATAAGTGACAAGCATGGTCAAATAATAATCAGGAATAAATCTCAGTTGGCTTTTCATAGCCGATCATTAAGAGTTGAAAACAGCAGGTCTGGGACAGGTAGGGGTTCCATAACCGCAGGCAGAACAGTTGAAACTGGAATAGCAGCAAGGCCAGGCGGACTGGGGACAGCAAGGAGTCACCACTTGCTTGACAATCACCGGATGACAGAATTTCAGGACCGCCACGGCCCTTAGGTAGGACCTCAGAGATACCAACACATTGGTTTTTGTGGCATGCAGACCTGAGTTTTGCTTGAGAAATTGCTTCAAATACAGATGTGCGATCTTAATTTGACCAGACCTAGGCTGTCAGTAACCCAATCTTGCTACATCAGGATTAAAATGGGAGATCATCATGCCCTTTATTTGAATGTAAATTCTATCATTTGTATTCTGAAATACGTCTGTTGGAGCTTGTCTGGCTTAATAAAAGTCTGGTGGCACGTTAGAACTGAACAAGCTGTCTATGGGTGCCTGGACAGTAGCGTCTCACACTAAGTCTGGTCTTCCAACAGAACTAGTTGTCTTGATCTGCATTAGCCTAACCTCTCATTGGCAGAGTTCCCCTGCTACAGATGACCACGTACTCCATCTGGTACACATCAATCACAAGAAGATAGGGAGGTTTTAAAGGGTTATTAATGTGTTAATGGTCTCTCTCTCTGTGTGTGTGTGTCCTGTGTATAATCTCCTATAAATATAACACATATCCTGTCTGTGTCTGTCTGTCTGTCTGTCTGTCTGTCTGTCTGTCCTGGTGTCACTCTTCAGAGCAGTCGTTCAGGGTGGATGTGTGTCGGCAGACCAGACTGTGTATGTGTGTGTGTTCAAACAGGTTTTTAGAAATTTTAGCAAATGTATTAAAAATAAAAGTCTGAAATATCAAATTTACATAAGTATTCAGACCATTTACTCAGTACTTTGTTGAAGCACATTTGGTAGCGTTTACAGCCTCGAGTCTTCTTGGGTATGACACTACAAGCTTGGCACACCTGTATTTGGGGAGTTCTGTGCAGATCCTCTCAAGCTCTGTCAGGTTGGATGGGGAGCGTCGCTGCACAGCTATTTTCAGGTCTCTCCAGAGATGTTAGATCGGGTTCAAGTCCGGGTTCTGGCTGAGCCACTCAAGGACATTCAGAGACTTGTCCCGAAGCCACTCCTGCATTGTCTTGGCTGTGTGCTTAGGGTCGTGCTTCATCGTAGGGATGGTGCCAGGTTTCCTCCAGACGTGGCGCTTGGCATTCAGGCCAAAGAGTTCAATCTTGGTTTCATCAAACCAGAAAATCTTGTTTCTCATGGTTTGAGAGTCCTTTAGGTGCCTTTTGGCAAACTCCATCTGGCCACTCTACCATAAAGGCCTGATTGGTGGAGTGCTGCAGAGATGGTTGTCCTTCTGGAAGGTTCTCCCATCTCCACAGAGGAGCTCTGTCAGAGTGACCATCGGGTTCTTGGTCACCTCCCTGACCAAGGCCCTTCTCCCCCCATTGCTCAGTTTGGCCGGGCGGCCAGCTCTAGGAAGAGTCTTGGTGGTTTCAAACATCTTCCATTTAAGAATGATGGAGGCCACTGTGTTCTTGGGGACCTTCAATGCCACAGAAATGTTTTGGTACCCTTCCCCAGATCTGTGCCTCAACACATTCCTGTCTCTACGGACAATTCCTTCGACCTAATGGCTTGGTTTTTGCTCTGACATGCATTGTCAACTGTGGGACCATATATCGACAGGTGTGTGCCTTTCCAAATCCGGTCCAATCAATTGAATTTACCAAAGGTGTACTCCAATCAAGTTGTAGAAATATCTCAAGGATTATCAAAGGAAACAGGATGCACCTGAGCTCAATTTTGAGTCTCATAGCAAACGGTCTGAACACTTATGTAAATAAGGTATTTCCGTTTTTTTTTTTTTTAAACCAGTTTTTCGCTTTGTCATTATGGGGTATTGTGTGTAGATTGATGAGGGGAAAAAATTATTTAATCCATTTTAGAATAAGGCTGTAACATAACTAAATGTGGAAAAAGGCAAGGGGTCTGAATACTTTCCGAATGCACTGTAACCACTGTGTCCCTCTCTCCTCAGAGCTGTCGTTCAGGGTGTGGATGTGTGGCGGGAGCCTGGAGATTCTGCCCTGCAGCAGGGTGGGGCACGTCTTCAGGAAACGTCACCCCTACGACTTCCCAGAGGGCAATGCTCTCACATACATCAAGTGAGTGGGCTGGGCTACACTCTGTTATGACAGACAGAGCAGCCGTTCTCAATCCTCTCCTCGGGAACCCCCAGCCGTTCTCAAACCTCTCCTCAGGGACCCCCAGCCGTTCTCAAACCTCTCCTCAGGGACCCCCAGAAGTTCTCAAACCTCTCCTCAGGGACCCCCAGAAGTTCTCAAACC